>NC_057804.1:541972196-542226669 GCF_018294505.1 Triticum aestivum | reverse complement strand
ACGATGTGTTAGCCGAGAATTTGCCCAACCCCAGCCAAGAGGATAGGGTGAGATTCATTTCCTTCCTCCTAAGAGGCGTAGGATTCCCAATCTACTCTTTCCTTAGGGGTCTATTGGAATTTTATGGGATCCAGCTGCACAATCTTACACCAGGTTCTATTGTGCACATCTCTGGTTTTGTCGCTCTCTGTGAATTACTTTTAGGCTGCGAGGCTCATTTCGAACTATGGAGAAAGTTCTTTTGCCTTGTCCCCCACCATCAAGGTGAAGGGTCTATATTTGAAGTGGGCAGCGCCGAAGTATGGCATATAGCCGGATCCGGCTACCTCATTGGGACTCCGAGAAGGGGGTCCGAAGAGTGGTCTTTAGAATGGTTTTACATCAAGGATGTCCCCCTTCCGGACCCAGTTCGGCGCGGTCTTCCCATATTCTCTAGTGCTCCGCTGGAGAATCTGCTTAACTAGCGCCCAAGTCCCCCAAGCAAGAGGACAGTGCGGAGGTAATGAGACTGGTTAGCAAGATCAGACTCCTTGCCCATTCCGGACTCTCCATCACCGAAGTCATGGCCATCGCGATAAATGATGCATCTAGCCTCTCCAATCTAGAGTAACCCCTTTATGGTGCTATAATGGGGAGGATGACGCATCTTGTTATAGGCGAGAGGGTCCGGACAACCAAGCCACTCTCGTTGCCATGCTAGCCAACCTGTATAAGGGGGAGGAAGAAGAATTTGCCCCCTGCACTGAACCTTTATAGGATCGTCGCTCAGCAAGCTGTACCCAAGGATGGGCTACCAAAATAAAGACAGTGCCTTCATGGGGCGAGCGTGCGAAACAAAAGAAGACTGGGAGTGCCACTGAGCCTCCTCCATCACCAAAGAGGTATATTCCTCACTTCATGCCTGGGTACCAAGCCGAATTGTCATTTTCCCCTTCCTTTTATAATCTTAGGAGAGGTACACGGCGAACCATACCAAAGATCCCAGCCAGCCGAACTGCGGCAAATCCGGCACCGAACTCGTCAACTAGGACGGGGGCTAATACGGGGGTGGCGCCGACTCATCCACCTCATGAGGATTCGGATGACGTATCCATCACCAATTCCGAAGTGGAGAGTGTGCTGAATCATCGACGCTTGAAAGAGACCCTGCGTGCCCCGGCTTTCTCTGAGCAAGAGTTTACCGCCCTCAGCACCGTGGACGCATATATCCGAGCTACCTGGGATGGACTTACTGGAGTTACTCGCCTATTCTCGAAGGATATACATGTGAAAATTTGTGCGAAATTAATAGATATGAACCAGTATCCCCTGAGACTTAAAGCGGTTAAGACTAACCGATTTGAGGATCATTATAATTGCATGTTCTCAAAGAGAAGAACAACGCACTATCCCAAGAGCTCGAAACAAACCGGAGACGGTTAAATGCTGCAGTCACCGAGCTTGAAGAGATGAAGAGCGCTCCGATGACCGGAGGCAAAAAGAAAAAAACTAGAGGAGGAAGTGAATAAGCAAGCCAAAGAGATAAAGAGCTTAAAGGCTCAACTCTCGGACGCGCAGAAGGAAAATCAAAAGTTAAAGGGCAATATATTTGGTATGACTCTTGAACCATCCAGAGGACTTTATATGGTCCTATAATACGGAGTATGATAATGTTGTTCTTGCAGGTCTTTTAACCGACCGGCATAAAAAAGAAGTGTTCGGGCTCCAAGGCGACATTCTAAAAGAACTGTCGAAAGTGCACGAGCGAGCCCGGAAATCCATGAAGAGTATGGCCAAAGCCCTATGGCCATCCGATGTCCCCTGAAAGTATGGAGGGGTTAGCGGACTTGTTCAAGGGTGTCCAACGTCGCTTCGAGTTATGGAACATGTCCGCATGCCGGGAAGGTGCGCAAGAGGCATGGGTAATGGTGAAGGTGCACTACACCGGAGTCGATCCGAATCATATGGCCTGAGTTGGACCTCAGGGACCGGATCAAGGTAGTCAGAATCCTGACTCGACTCCTAGAATGCTATGACTTTACGACTCTACGGAAGCATGTTGGTCCAAGTCCCACTATGAATCCGGATCAGGTAGAATCCATATTGAGTCGCGATCCTAATCATAGGATCATGTACAAAACTTCAAAATCCCGACTATGCTATGGACTATGTCCGATTCTACTAATTTATCTAAGTCATTTGTTTGGTTGTAGCAGAATAGTATGCAATCGTCCAAACCCTTTTTCACATGTCTCATGGCCCTTTATTCCCCTCCCAAGCCAAAACACTCAGCCGCCGACATCTTTGATCTAGCTCTCAGAAACCCTAGATAAAAACTGAGGATCAGGCTTGTTAACGGATTGAATTGGCGTGAGATGGAGGACACGTCAAGATTGATTGGATAAGGAGATCAAGAGTCTTCAAGGTTCAGCACAGTGGGTTAGCTATACAAGTGATCGGCTATTCTCGAACTCTAAAAAAACCTCCTAAGAAAATTTCGTGCATTGAAGATTGAAATGTTCTATATATTTCCCTCTCATATGTGTTATCTACACGCAAGCTAGACAGTAGGTTAGCCATGAAAATAAGTGAATACAACTAGCATTGATGTGTATGGTTTTTGCTCTATATTTAGTGTTAAAAATATATAGAACCCATATAAATTTTTGGCGTGGATACAAAATATCTTATTTGAGTAAATCTAGTAGAATCCTCGATTCCACGACTCGATACTACGACTCGATTCTGTCTACAGAAAATCGATCCGACTCCGAATCACGACTCTGACTACCTTGGACCGGATGGAAAAAAATTCCTGTAAGCTTGGTATATGACCAAGTGAGGATTGCGGTGAAATATTCGCAAGAAGACTGCAAGCTAGATAGTCTTATAGATGATGTAGAAAAAGAGTAGGCGTTTGATTCTATGTAACAATTTAGTTTATCATCAAACTTTATCTCCGGCCAAACTAGTAGAAATTTGTCATCACATTCCTTCGGCTTTAACCTCCTAACCAAGAAGTTGGAGTGTTTCCAGATACTATAAGAAATATTTAGTATGTTCGAAAACCAGGCAATCCAGTCGTATTGCTCAATAGACAAAATGTGTTCGAGGAGTTATGTTATATTACTTCTTAATGTAAGAAACATCTTCCAAGGAAAATAGTTCCATTAGGGGTTCCTTTCCTTGGGTTGGCATGCTTAAGCATTTATGCCTAGGCTTGTACCCAAATTACGGACATCCTATTCCATATTTGTTGCAGACGCAAAATAGTCCGTCGTTCTTTGTCGATCAATTATTCCCTTAAGAATGCTAGCTTTCGGCTTCACCCATCTGAGGTATAGGTCCGGATAACCCGGTTGTAACAATCACAGAGGTACTCCCTTTACACCCTAGACAAACAATCAGGAACGTAGGGTATAAGCACAAGAGCTAGGCAACCCAGCTTGGCAAAAACTTAAGTCATAGAGGTGCATATAATGGCAAAAGATGCATAAAACAATCGACATAGACAGTGTAAGCTGTACGCTTTTAATAACAAGCTTCGTTAAAGAAGCCCCCAAGTATAATGGGGTGTATACATTTAAAGATGTGTACCCCTAACACTGCGGTAGATCTGAACACTCCCTGGGATATAAAATGGAAAAACAAAATAGGAGAGGAGGAGGGAAAATCCTAGTCAAAGTAAAATATAAAGAGGCCGAACTATGCATAAAATCTTTGGGGACGCGCGGCGTTCCAAGGGTTCGGCTCAAGGCGATTATCCGCTGCATTGCAAAGGCGGTAGGCTCCTGCTGTAAGGACTTCATCTGTGATGAAGGGTCCCTCCCATTTTGGTTTGAGCTTGTCCTCTTTCTTTTCAGGGAGGCATAAAACAAGTTCTCCGATAGTGTATGTCTTAGCCCGCACTTCCCTGCTTTGGTATCTCCTGGCCAGTTGTTGATAGAATGCGGAACGAGCCTTTGCAACATCCCTCTTCAAGTCCTTCTAGTTCATCATGTCGATCGAGTTCGGCTTCTTGCACTTCGTACATGCACACTCGAGGTGAGTCATGTATAACGTCGCAGGGTAATACAGCCTCTATGTCGTACACCATAAAGAATGGTGTGTATCCGGTCATTCGATTGTGCGTGGTCCGCAGCCCCTACACTACGGAATCAAGTTCCGCAACCTAGTGCTTATCAGATCCTTGTAAAGAGTGCACCAGTCTGGGCTTAATGCCGCTCATGATCAGACCATTGGCCCATTCAACTTGGCCATTTCTTTGAGAGTGGTATACTAATGCATATTTGAGTTTAATGCCCAACTTAGCGCACCAGGCTTTCACCTCATCAGCTGTAAAATTGGAGCCATTATTAGTGATGATACTCTGTGGGACACCGTAATGATGCACCCTGCCGGATATAAAAGCAATCACGGGCCCTGCTTCAGCTGTTTTGACTTGTTTGGCCTCTATCCATTTGGTGAATTTATCGACCATTACTAGTATATATTTCTTTTTATGGCTACCACCTTTAAGGGGACCGACCATATCCAGCCCCCAGACCGCGAAGGGCCAGGTAATGGGGATTGCTCTTAAGGCAGTAGGAGGCATATGACTTTGTTGGCAAAAAGCTGACAACCCACACAATGTTGGACAAGGGCCTGTGCGTCTGCCCGGGCCGTTCGCCAGAAAAAACATGTCCTGAAAGCTTTGCTTATGAGGGCTTGAGCTACAACATGATGACTGCCCAGACCAGCGTGTATTTCTGCCAAGAGTTTTCGTCCCTCTTCTTCGGAGATGCGCCTTTGAAGGAACCCGGTAGTGCTCTTTTTGTACAGTTCACCCTCGTGCACTTTAAAGGCTTTAGAGCGTCGAACTATGCAGCGAGCTTCATTCTGATCGTCGGGAAGCTCCTGCCTATTAAGGTAGGCCAGGAAGGGTTCATTCCATGGAGCAATATCAGCCATGATTTCATGAAAAGAGGGTGTTATCTCTATATCTGATCCCCTAACGGTATCTGTCTTGTGTTTGGCTGCTGGGGATGTGACCAGATTCGTACTAGGTTCTCTGCTCTCACCCTGCCATACTACGGACGGCTTGAAAAGCCTTTCCACAAAGGTGTTAGGTGGGACAGGGTCGTGCTTAGCACCCATGCGAGTGAGGATGTCGGCTGCCTGGTTACTGTCTCGAGCGATGTGATGGAATTCAAGTCCCTCAAACCGAGCTGATATTTTTAATACGGTGTTTCAGTATGCTGCCATTTTTGGGTCCTTTGCGTCGAACTCTCTGTTGCCCTGGGATATTGTGAGGTTTGAATCACCACGCACCTCGAGGCATTGTATACCAATGGAGGCAGCCAAGTGAAGACCATGTAGGAGCGCCTCGTATTCGGCTGCATTGTTGGAGTCCATATACATGATTTGTAACATGTAGCGGACTGTGTCCCCGGTGGGGGATGTCAAGATGACGCCAGTGAAGGAAATATGCCCTAGAGGTAATAATAAAGTTGTTATTTTATATTTCCTTATACCATGGTAAGTGTTTATTATTCATGCTAGAATTGTATTAACCGGAAACTTGATACATGTGTGAATACATATACAAAACAACGTTTCCCGAGTATGCCTCTACTAGTCTAGCTCGTTGATAAAAGATGGCTTAGTTTCCTAGCCATGGACATGAGTTGTCAATTGATAATGGGATAACATCATTAGTGGAATGATGTGATGGACAAGACCCATCCGTTAGCTTAGCATAATGATCGTTCAGTTTTATTGCTACTGCTTTCTTCATGTCAAATACATTGTAACGCCCACGATGCGGCTATATCTCCCACGTGACGAGGCACGACTTAGAGGCATAACCGCATCATGGTTTTGTCGCAAGAAGGGTCATCTTCACACAATCCCATGTAATGAACAAAAAAGGGATAAATAGAGTTGGCTTACAATCGCCACTTCACACAAAGATCATATAATTCATACATCAATCAGAGTACACACATAGTCCGACTACGGAGAAATCCAAATGAAAAGAAGATAACCCCAAATGTTAGATCCTCGATCGTCCCAACTAGGCTCCACTACTGATCATTAGGAAACAATACATAGTAACGACCAAGGTCCTCGTCGAACTCCCACTTGAGTTTGGTAGCATCACCTGCACTGGTATCATCGGCACCTGCAACTTTTTTGGTAGTATCTGTGAGTCACGAGGACTCAGCAATCTCAAAACCATGAGATCAAGACTATTTAAGCTTATGGGTAGGATAAGGTAATGAGCTGGAGTTGCAGCAAGCGCTAAGCAAATATGGTGGCTAACATGCGCAAATAAGAGTAAGATGAGAAGCTACACAACAGTCGTGAAGCTAGAAGTGATCAATAAGTGATCCTAAAACTACTTATGTCCAAACATAACCCAAACCGTGTCCACTTCCCGAACTCCGCCGAGAAGAGACCATCACAGCTACACACGCGGTTGATGCGTTTTAATTAAGTCAAGTGTCAAGTTCTCTACAACCGGATATTAACAAATTCCCATCTGCCACATAATCACGGGCACAGCTCTCAAAAGTTTATACCCTGCAGGGGTGTCCCAACTTAGCCTATCAAAAGCTCCCATGATCAACAAAGGATATTCCTTCTCCCAGAAAGACCCGATCAGTCTCGGAATCCCGATTACAAGACATTTCAACAATGGTAAAACAAGACCAGCAAGACCACCCAACTGTGCCGACAAATCCCAATAGGAGCTGCACATATCTCGTTCTCAGGGCACACCGGATGGGACAAGCTACGAGTAAAACCAGCCCTCAAGTTTCCCACAGGTGGCCCCGCAGGCTGCCTAGTTCGGTCCAACACTTAGAGAAGCACTGGCTCGGCGGGGTTAAAAAAAGATGACCCTCGGGCTCGGGAAAACCCAAGGGAAAAGTAATAGGTTGTTAGGCAAATGTAAAACCAAGGTTGGGCCTTGCTGGAGGAGCTTTATTCAAAGCGAACTATCAAGGGGTTCCCATAAACCCAACCGCGTAAGGAACGCAAAATCAAGGAACATAACACCGGTATGATGGAAAAAACACCAGGCATAAGGCCGAGCCTTCCACCGTTTACCAGGTATATAGATGCACTAATTAAAATAGAAGATATTGTGATATCCCAACATGAACATGTTCCAACATGGAGCAATCTTCAACTTCACCTGCAACTAACAACGCTATAAGAGGGGTTGAGCAAAAGCGGTAACTTAGCCAAACAACGGTTTGCTAGGAAGGTGGGTTAGAGGCTTGACATGGCAATATGGTAGGCATGATATAACAAGTGGTAGGTAGCGCGACATAGCGATAGAACGAACAACTAGCAAGCAAAGATAGAAATGATATTGAGGGTAATGGTCATCTTGCCTGAAATCCCGCAACGAAGAAGAACGAGTCCAAGAAGTAGACGAACCAAGGTAGTCGAACGAATCCTCACAATCAAAACTTAACCGGAACTATCAAGGAGAAGTGCAACCAGAAAGGAGCAAACGTCATGTTAAACAACCATCACATAAACATGGCATGATGCACAATCAAGTATGATGCATGTCCGGTTTAATGAGGCATGACATGGCAAAGTGCAACAAACTTTACTACAAGTTAAGTGGAGCTCAATATGCAACGAGTTGCATATTGACGGAACACCACATTCAATTATTTAGTTTGCTCTTGTTTATGAACAAGACAAGATTAAATGTTGGTTAACATGGCAAGAGGTGAAGCATAATTAAACTAACTATTTAGGAAAGTTTAAATGAGGCCGGAAACACAAACAACAAATCCGGAAAATCCCCATATGTTATTTAGCAATTTAATGCAACAACAATTTTAAACATTTTAAATGTTGTTATCATGATGCGGATGACATATGCAAGTTTTATGCAATTTTATGAAAATGTTGACATGAGCATGTTATGAAGCATTTGGTCACCATGGCGAAACAAAAGGGGTGCCACGACAACTACAATGGAAATGGTGCCACAACAACATTTCGATGAACCGACAACTCATCGAGATGTCGGTGCAAGAGAAAGTGTGGATGCGTGGAACATGCAAAAGATGGTGGGGTGATCCCGGATTACCGGGTTCCCATGGGTCGATGGCATGGAAAACAAGGAGGAACGTGCACGAAACAAACGGGCATGGTGCAAACATACGGTTCAACTCATACAACATGCATTCGTCCATGGGTCATCTTGGCGGATATACCTTCAAAGCGTGCGTTTTGGAGTGAATCGGGTTCTATGCGGTGTAGGGAAGTAGACATTCTCGGGATGGTAGTAGTGGAAGTAGTCATTCTCGCGATGGTAGTTGTACACAGGTCGTAGACGTTCTCGGGTCATGGGTAGAGGTAGTTGGAGCATAATCATGGTAATTGGCAAAATTCTCAGAGAAGATGCTTGACGTTTCCATGTCCTTTGGGGTCATCATGTAGACGAACTTGAGGATCTGGAGAGGATACTTGCCGGATCCACAACACTGTAACTGTTCGTGGCAGAGGAACTTGATGTTCACGGGTCTTCCAAAGACATCGTGGTACTTGGTGCTACTCCCTGCTCGGTGGTCTTTGGGCTTGGCGTCAACAGCAACAGCAAGGAAGCGATGGTGGTGGTTCAATGGTTGTCGGTGCCAAAACCGGCGGATCTCGGGTAGGGGGTCCCGAACTGTGCGTCTAAGCCTAATGGTAACAGAAGGCGGGGGACATGATGTTTACCCAGGTTCGGGCCCTCTCTATGGAGGCAATACCCTACTTCCTGCTTGATTGATCTTGATGATATGAGTGTTACAAGAGTTGATCAACCACGAGATTGTAATGCCTAACCCTAGAAGCTAGCCTATGATTATGATTGTTCTCTTTCTATGGACTAAACCCTCCGGGTTATATAGACACCGGAGGAGGCTAGGGTTACACAAGGTCAGTTACAGAGAAGGGAATCTACATACCCAAATCGCCAAGCTTACCTTCCACGCAAAGGAGAGTCCCATCCGGACATCGGACAAAGTCTTTTATCTTGTATCTTCATAGCCCAACAGTCTGGTCTATGTATATAGTCCGGCTGTCCGAGGACCCCTTAATCCAGGACTCTCTCAGTAGCCCCTAAACCAGGCTTCAACGACGATGAGTCCGGCGTGGAGATTGTCTTCGGCATGGCAAGGCGGGTTCCTTCTCTCAATACTTCAAAGTAGATCCTGAACACAAGAATCATGTCGGGATCTGCAAAAAAATTCCACATACCACCGTAGAGAGTATAATATTTTCATGAGTTCAATCCGCTGACAATTTTAGCAATGCAACATTACGTCACCTTTCGACCATTATTTCGAGTCGTTTTTCTAGCCTGCTACTCCATGTTTCACGAGGCTATTCTATTGGCACATCTTATCGAAGCAGAGATCGTGTCCCCTTATCACGGGATTCTCATCGGGCGTGGGTAACCCAACCATTCCGTTGGTATGATTCCTCGGGAATAGGCATGTTTTAAGGCCTAAGAGGGGACGCTTGATATCCATCACCTCTATAAAAAGGCTAGGACCCATCCTTTTTCTTCTACACTGGTTCTTTCTTCCACCCTCGAGCTCCAAAACCCAAGCTTCAATTGCTTCGTGCCTCCCAATCATGTTCGGATCTAGTCTTCAAGGCCGGTAGGTTGCTTCCTCCATCAAAAAGGAGGATATTGCAAGGCTTGGGGAAGCAAGATACCTGACCGCGGAAATCCCCCACAGGCTCCCTGCTCAAGGGCAGGTGATTCCTACTCCCAGATCCAATGAGAGAGTCGTATTCATCTCCCACTTCCTCCGAGGACTAGGGTTTGCTCTTCATCCCTTTGTCCGAGGGCTCATGTTCTATTACGAGCTAGATTTTCATGATCTAGCTCCGGACTCATTCCTTCACATCTCGTCATTCATTATCGTGTGTGAGGCTTTCCTCCGTATTTCTCCACACTTCGGCTTGTGGCTCAAGACCTTTAATGTGAAGCCGAAGATAGGTGATGGTAGGCACACGGAGTGCGGAGGCGCTATAATAAGCAAATTTACCAACATATCTTGGCCAAAGGGTTCCTTCTCGGAAACTTCCGACCTCTGGCAACGGGAGTGGTTTTATATCATAGAACCTTGTGGTAAAAAGTGGGCGGTTACACCTGCCTTCCAATCTGGTCCTCCGCCATAGCTTGCATCGTGGATCAACATGGAGCGGGTGTCGGTGTCAAAACCGGCTGATCTCGGGTAGGGGGTCCCGAACTGTGCGTCTAAGGCTAATGGTAACAGGAGGCGGAGGACACGATGTTTACCCAGGTTCGGGCCCTCTCGATGGAGGTAATACCCTACTTCCTGCTTGATTGATCTCGATGATATGAGTATTACAAGAGTAGATCTACCATGAGATCATAGAGGCTAAATCCTAGAAGCTAGCCTATGATTATGATTGTTGTTGTCCTACGGACTAAACCCTTCGGTTTATATCGATACTGGAGGGGGCTAGGGTTACACAAAGCCGGTTACAGAGAAGGAGATCTATACATCCGAATCGCCAAGCTTGCCTTCCACGCAAAGGAGGGTCCCACCCGGACACGGGACGAAGTCTACAATCTTGTATCTTCGTAGTCTAACAGTCCGGCATAAGCATATAGTCCGGCCGTCTGAGGACCCCCTAATCCAGGACTCCCTTAGTAGCCCCTGAACCGGGCTTCAATGACGACGAGTCCGGCGCACAAATTGTCTTTGGCATTGCAAGGCGGGTTCCTCCTTCGAATATTTCATAGAAGATGTTGAACACAAGGATAGTGTTCGGCTCTGCAAAATAAGTTCCACATACCACCGTAGAGAGAATAATATCTACACAAATCTAATCTGCTGACGTATTCTGCAGCGTGACATCACGCCACGGCCAAGCCTTTATTTGAATTGTTTTACTGTTCCACCTCAACGCGTTTAGCGAGGCGGTTTCCTTGGCACGTCTTGTCAAAGCAGAGATCGTGTCCCCTTATTCCGGGATTCTCATCAATACGAGCGTGGGTAACCCAACCATGCCTTTGGTATGACTTCCTAATTGAAAGTGAGTCCCAAACGATTACGGGGAGGGCTCTTGGTATTCAACCTCTTTATAAACAGACCAAGGATCGACTCCTTTCTTTTCAATTCAATCAAATCCGCCCCTCGCCTCGAGTTCCAACACCCAAAGCTCCAGATTCAGGCGCTTCGGACCTTCGATGATGTCCGGCTCCGACCTCCAAGGCCGGTGGAGGGCTTCCTTCGTTACGGAAGAGGACGTGCAAAAGCTAAGAGATGCCAGGTATCTAACCGGCAAAATCTCGCATAGGCTGCCTGCTCAAGGGTAGGCTATTCCCACTCCCCAGCCCGGTGAGAGCGTGGTGTTCACATCTCACTTCCTTCGGGGGCTAGGCTTCCCGATTGATCCCTTCGTGAGGGGGCTCATGTTTTATTACGGGCTGGAATTTCACGACTTAGCTCCGAAGTCCATCCTCCAAATCTCATCGTTCATTGTCGTGTGTGAGGCCTTCCTCCATATTACTCCTCATTTCAGATTGTGGCTTAGAACCTTCAAGTTAGAACCAAAGATGATCGAGGGGCAGCATGTTGAGTGCGGAGGGGCTACCATAAGCAAGATGGCCGACGCTCCATGGCCCGAGGGCTCTTTTCAGGAGGAGTTCGGCTTATGGGAATGGGACTGGTTTTACATCACAGCCCCCAGGGGCACCACATGGGTGGCGCCACCTGCTTTTCGCTCGGGTCCCCCACCACGGCTAGCGTCATGGGTTAATGACGGGCTTATCTGGGGTCCGTCCAAAGACGTGCCCTTGCTGCAGGGCCGCATTCAAGATCTCCTAGAAAGAGATATCAACTTGACCGTAGTGGCGCAAGTTATGCTGATTCTCCGCATGCTGCCCTGCAAACGTCGCCCTCTCCGCCTGTGGGAATTTAATCTGGAGGGACCGCGAGTCCTCCAACATTTTCTGGGCACGACGCCCGTGGAGATGTACAAATTGTTCTTCGGATCACAAGCAAGGTGTCCGGACTTGTCCGAGGATGCAGGTCTGAGCTGCAATAGCCCGGATGCTCAAGTAAGTAGCCCCGTATTTGGACGTGCCATCCATATTTTTATCACAAAACTACCCTCAAAAGAGCTATCCTTTGAACAGGAGTGGATAGTGAAAGCAAAGCTTATCAGGTGTCTGCCTCCCCTGCCTAAGACCACGCCGGATCCCGTGTTGACCAGGATGCTGAAGATTGCGCCTTCGGAAGAAGGCGAAGAGGGGAACCCAGGAGCTACCGCCTCCGCGAAGGAGGCTGTCAGGAAGGGAGGAATCGAGAATTCCCCCAACAAGGGAAAGAAAAGGACCGCCTCTGACGACCCGGAGGCGATGGACTCAAAGCGGGGGAAGAAATCTTCGTCAGAGGGTCCGGCGCCGGTGAATGCCCCGGCCGTATTGCGCCCCCAAGGGGATCAGCTCTCCACCGAGCCGTAAGTAAAGAGAGGGGTTCCAAAATGAGTGACATCCCTGTTTTATTTTTGAGGAAGATAACCGAAATATTACCTTGCAGTTCGGATCCCAACCCTTCTCAGCAGAGCTCATATTCAAGGGATCTTCGTCCGGAGATGATGGAGAGCGAAACGCCTCCCCCGGCTGTACCGTCTTACGAGGCAGGCGACCCCGAGGTGTCGTCTTGGATGGTTTCTCCAAGTCCGGACCCTGAAAAAGGTCGTCAGACTAGTCCGGCACCCCCTGGTGCGCGGTCGGAGGGGCTGAAGGATCTGCTCGGGCGAGCGTTTATCTCAGAAGAACACCGTGTGTTGATGAACACGGTGATTGGAAGGATTTCAACCGCGAAAAGCGGATTGTACGAGGCCTCAAGGAGTTTACTGACAGGCTTTGAGGTACGTGAAAAGGTGTACCTTTTGGTAGAGCCGCATATATAAAATGCGCCCTGTATAAATAGTAGCCCCTGAGACTCTGTGTGTTGTCAAAAATGACGGCACATAGAGGATCGTAATCCCAGGTATAATATGTCACCTTTTCTATGTAGGTGGCGAGGCGTTCGGTGGCTAGCCGGACTGATGAATCTGCTGAGCTAAGGCGGCAACTTGACATAGCAGATGCCGACATCGCGCTTGTAAATAAGCGGCTAAACGAGGCACAAGGTATGTAATGTCTCCAAAGACATCTGATAAGAGGATCTCGATGCTCGTGCCTTATAATATATGTGCTTAATGTAGATGGTGTTGCTACCGTGGAGAACCTTCGGGCGGAACTTGCCCGAGCCAAGGAGCAAGCGAGGAAAACTGATGTGGTTGCAGTTAAAGCGGCTGAAGAGCTAAAAGCTGAACAGGCTGCTCACTGCCATAGCAAGAAAGTAATAGCCGAGATGGCTATAAAATTGAAGGATGCTGCCGACCGCTGTAAACTTCTTGAACAAGAAGATAGGGTGGCTCAGAAGGACCTTAAAAAGGTCACTACCGAGGCCAAGGACACTTGCTCTGCAATGAGAGCTATGAAGGAGGAGCTACGTCAGGCCGGAGATATCACGGCTGGAAAGCCCTATATGCTGCGGATGAAGTTCGGGGATCCTATGTGTGCTCTGTTAGACTGGAAACGGAGTGCGGCGAACACTTATCTGGATTTGGCGGCGAGTGCCGCAGACGCGACCGAACACTTCCGGGGTCGAGGTGACCATGAATTGGAAGAACTTTTTTGGTCGCAGTTCCACAATCTAGAGCGCCCACTTTCGGTATCCGACCATTTGGCCGATTGGGCGGAGCTGAACAGGTTATCCGGACTCGCCATGAGGTACGTCGCGAGTCGTTTGTGGCCGTAAGAGCCAGAGCCGGAGAGTTATTTTAGCTTGGTGCAGCAGTTCCTTGGTTTGGTGCCGCATGTTGATGCGATGAAGAGGTCAGTGTGCATAGAGGGCGCACAGATGGCCCTTGCCCGTGTCAAGACATACTGGGTGGATATGGAAGCCAGTGTTGTTGCATCCCGAAATTCGGACGAAAGCCGAATACCTGCCAAGTACTATTTTGAGGAAGTCCTGCAGGGCGCTCGTGTAATAGAGACGCAGTGCTCGAAGGATGTTGTGTTCGAATAGCATGTGCTATTGTAAAACAATATTTTGATGAAATATAAAAGCCTTTTATACTTGTGCTTTCAAGAATTAGAATGCCTCCTATGCGGCCGTTAATGTATATATGTATATAACTTGAAAGATGGCAGTCGTTGGCTTCAACCCCCACACATATAATATGGGGGTGTTCGCAGAAGGCGCCTTTTCACACTTAATCCAACGTCTTGGTCCTATAAAGGAGGTGATAGCGCAGCGAACTAGGCAACCGGACTATAATGCTTTATCACTTTCACTTAGCCATAGGAGTTTGACAGTGGGGCTACTGAATAGCCCCTAAGGGCACCGCGCTCGCCCGAATTCGGGGCGCGTGTGTGCCTGACCGGGAAGCGGCCCTTCGTTAATGCGGAGGAATCCTAAAGATTCCGAAAGTCATCGAGTGGTTGACCAGTCTCTCGCTATATCATGACAGTCAGTTTTCGGCTTTCTCTACTGAGGTGCTCGCCTGGCTGAACCGGGGCACAATCGCAATAGTTCTCCTGGTGCCGCCTTAGCCGATAGAGCGGAACGCAAGGCAGCAAAACACAGGAGCCGGGCAAACCCAACATTTGACCAAAGACATGATTCGGAGCTGATGCATATAAGGCCAAACTCGCGACGCCGAACACTCCCTAAGGTATTCGGTCTTTATGAAAATGGGCCGGAAAAAAAGCCCTTGGTAAAAGCCCCTGGTGCCCAGGAACGCGCAAAATTCTGGCGTGGCCACATGCCAAGACGCTAGCCTCCTCCTTGGTTATAGCAAAAACCGGGGGATGTTATCAACAAGAGACAGTAAAAAAGGTTTACACAGGGTCTTAATCTGAAAAGAATCCTTGAAATGGGTCCCTACTGCACATCTGCGCTTGTGTCTCCGTTGTGCCGTATCCTGGACGGGTGTAGCACGGTGTTCGTCTGCGAAAGAGAGGAACTTAGTGGAAAATAATTGTGCGAGAAATCTATGTTAAAATAAACAAAATATAATACAGAAACATGAGTAGAATTGAGTTGTATTGTCTCCTGGTGTAAACACGCGGAGCCCCTTGTACAGGGTTATGCGGCTATTAAGCCTTTGTATGTTTACGCCGGACTCATCGAGCCATGTCTGGGGTAGTAAAGCTGGATTAGTGTGCGGCTGTCAAGGCAGCCGCACCATTATCCGCACTTTCGGGGAACACTTGATATTTCCCTTTAATGAGATGATGCCTCATGGACCGGGCATTTTGAGTGTGAGGGATGCGTAATGCGGTATTGCGTTAAAGCGGGCGAAAGCTTCGCGTCCCAGTAGCGCTTGATAGCGACTTATGAATCGGGCGATGTGGAAGGTTAGCTTTTTGCTTCGGAAGTTGTCTGGGGAGCCGAACATGACTTCTAATGAAAGGGAACCCATACTCTGGGTATCTGGGCCTGGCGTGACTCCCTGAAAGGTAGTGTGGCCATGGCGAATTATTGCTGGGTTTACCCCCAGTTTGCGGATTGTGTCCTGATATAGCAGGTTTAGGTCACTGCTGCCGTCCATTAGGACTTGTGTAAATTGGAGTCCGTCAATAACCGGATCTAAGACCAAGGCAGTCCAGCCTGCGTTCCGGATACCTCTAGAGTAATCTTGATGATCGAAGGTGATTGGCTGTAACAACCAGTGGCGGGGCTCCTCTGGGGCAGGCCGTATGGCGCGTATCTTCGTAGGCGCCACTCTGTTTTTCCCTTTTGTCACCTGAAGTGAATTTACTGTTTTGACTTCTTGTGGGAACTTCTTTTGTTCTCCGATGTTCTGGTTGTGGGGTGCGTCGTCATCCTCGCTTGGTGTGTCGAGCCCCTTATGTTCGGCGTTGAGTTTGCCGGATTGCTTGAAGACCCAACAATCTTTGTGGGTGTGGTTTGCAGGTCTCCCGAGAGTACTGTGGATTTGACATATTTTGTCCAAGATTTTGTTGAGGTTAGATGGCTCGTCCCTGTCATCTTTGGGGGGCGGCTTTTTCTGATTTTGCCGAGAGCTTTTGAATCCGACGTTGACTGTCGTGCTCATCGGGCTGTTATCCTTGATCCGGCGCTGTTCTTTGTTACGGTGCGGTTTCCCGTTTCCATCTCTGATTTCGGATGTACTTGGGTCGCTGGTGCTGCTTCTTGCCAACCAGCTATCCTCCCTGCGCAAAAGCGGGTCATGAGGCTTGTCAATGCGGCCATTGTTCTTGGCTTTTCTTGGCCGAGGTGTCTGGCGAGCCATTCGTCTCGGATGCTATGTTTGAAAGCTGTTAGGGCTTCAGCGTCTGGACAGTCGACTATCTGATTCTTTTTGGTAAGAAATCTGTTGCAAAGTTTCCGGGCTGACTCTCCGGGTTGTTGAGTTATATGACTTAGATCGTCTGCATCCGGAGGTCGGACATAGGTCCCTTGAAAATTTGCCCGAAAAGCATCCTCGAGCTCTTCCCAACTTCCTATGGTGTTTTCGGGAAGGCTTTTAAGCCAATGCCGGGCTGGCCCTTTGAGCTTAAGGGGTAAGTATTTTATGGCGTGAAGGTCATCTCCTCTAGCCATGTGTATGTGGAGGATATAATCCTCAATCCAGACTCCAGGGTCTGTTGTTCCATCGTATGCCTCTATGTTTACGGGCTTGGATCCCGCTGGAAATTCATGGTCCAGTACCTCATCGGTGAAACATAGGGGATGTGCGGCGCCCCTGTATGTAGATGTGCTGCGACGTTCGGATATTTTTTGCGTTGCATTGCTTACTGGAGCTTCCTTTCTTGGACCGTAGATGGATCTGGTTGGACCGTTTTTTTGATGCGAATCCTTGGGAGGATCACGTACCGGATTGAGTGCGGCGCCCTTTATCGCTTGATGTCAATCATGGGGTCGTCTATCCGACCTGGTGGCTTCCTTGTTTTTTGACTGTGGGGGCTCTAAGGCCTCTTCATCAAATTCCGGTAGTAATTTCCGCTTAGGATAGCTCTTTGTGTGATGACTGTTGCCGTACTTGTGTGCAGTATTGAGTACTTTGCCCCATCTGATTATGAGTGCATCTTCCGCTGTTTTGAGCTTCCGCTTCTGCTTTTTCAGGCTACGCATAGTGGCGACGAGCCTTTGGCAGAGGTTCTTCTGTTCCAGCGACTTGTCCGGCGTGAGGTCGTCCGGACTATTATCTTTGCCGGGAACGGATTGTTCGGTTTGTCCGCTCTATTTGGACTGTTGCTCGATGGCATGCTCGTCTTCTGTTGATTCACCCTGCTCTATGGCTGGGTCTCTGTCAAGGTGGGGCTTGGCGCGGCGCTTACGCCGCCGCTTTGATTGTTTTTCGAGGGAACGATCCCTGGTTGCGCCCTTTTGATCCTCGTCGTTGCTTCTTTTAGGTGTGTCCACCATGCATACATCGTGTGATGTGGTGATTGTCCGGTGCTCTATAGGCGCTGGTTCTTGATTGTCTCCTTCATCGGCGTCCATACCGTTGATGTCTTCGGAGTCGAAGTCGAGCATGTCGGTTAGATCGTCGACAGTGGCTACGAAGTGGGTGGTGGGTGGGTTTCGAATTTCTTCGTCGTCCGCATCCCAACCTCGCTGACCATAGTCCGGCCAGGGCTCTCCTGACAAGGAGAGAGACTTTAGTGAATTCAGGATGTCGCCAAAGGGCGAGTGCTGAAAGACGTCTGCGGCAGTGAACTCCATGATCGGAGCCCAATTGGATCCTATCGGAAGGGGTGCGAAAAATCCAGAGTCCGGGAAGGAGTCTGACACCTTGGGGTCACTGGCCTTACAAAGGACTAGGCTGGTATTCGGCTCTATCACCGTAGAGATTGCGGCTCCTGGGGCGGCGTCCAACCGTCCGTCCCCGACTGGCGCAGTCGGCTCCGAGCTAATGGTCGGAGCGGACGCCTGAGCGGCGCTCCGGGCGCTGTCCGGCGGCAGAGCTAGATCATGCCCCTCGTGACAGTGCGGCGCGCTCGGCCGTGGCTCGTATCCGTCGAAGATCAAGTCCCCGCGGATGTCAGCCGTGTAGTTTAAGCTTCCGAATCTGACCTGATGGCCAGGGGCGTAGCTTTCGATCTGCTCCAGATGGCCAAGCGAATTGGCCCGCAGTGCGAAGCCGCCGATTACGAAGATCTGTCCGGGGAGAAAAGTCTCACCCTAGACCGCGTCGTGGTTGATGATTGAAGGAGCCATCGGGCCTAAAGGTGACGACACATAGGAACTCTCAATGAAAGCACCAATGTCGGTGTCAAAACCGGCGGATCTCGGGTAGGGGGTGCCGAACTGTGCGTCTAGGCGGATGGTAACATGAGACAAGGGACACGATGTTTTTACCCAGGTTCGGGCCCTCTCGATGGAGGTAAAACCCTACTCCTGCTTGATTAATATTGATGATATGGGTAGTACAAGAGTTGATCTACCATGAGATCAGAGAGGCTAAACCCTAGAAGCTAGCCTATGGTATGATTGTTGTTCGTCCTACGGACTAAAACTCTCCGGTTTATATAGACACCGGAGAGGGCTAGGGTTACACAGAGTCGGTTACAATGGGAGGAGATCTTCATATCGAATCACAAAGCTTGCCTTCCACGCCAAGCAAAGTCCTATCTGGACACGGGACGAAGTCTTCAATCTTGTATCTTCATAGTCCTGGAGTCCGGCCAAAGGTCATAGTCCGGCCATCCGGACACCCCCTAATCTAGGACTCCCTCAACGGGTGTGGGTAACCCAACCGCGCCTGTTAGTATGACTCCTTGATTTTTGGCAAGTTCCAAACGGTCACACGGAGGACGCTTGATATTCACCCCCTTTATAAAGGGACCAAGGCCTATCCTTTTCTTCCAACGCTCGATCCTTCCCCCACCTCGAGTTCCAACACCTGAAGCTCAGGCTTAAGCGCTTCGGACCTTCAATCATGTCCGGATCCAACCTTCAAGGTCGGTGGATGGCCTCCTCTGTCATAGAGGAGGACATCAAGAAGCTTAGGGAGGCCAGTTATCTGACCACGGAAATCCCGCACAGACTGCCTGCTCAAGGGCAGGTCATCCCCACTCCCGAACCCAACGAGAGCGTCGTATTTATTTCCCACTTCCTATGAGGCTTAGGCTTTAGTCTCGATCCGTTTGTTAGAGGGCTCATGTTCTATTACGGGCTAGATTTTCACGATCTAGCTCCGGATTCCATCCTTCAAATCTCGTCCTTTATCGTCGTGTGTGAAGCCTTCCTCCACATCACCCCACACTTCGGCCTATGGCTCAAGACCTTCAATATGAAGCCGAAGATGATCGATGGGCGATACGTGGAGTGCGGAGGCGCTATAATAAGCAAAGGCGTCAATGCCCTATGGCCAAAGGGTTCCTTCCCAGAGGTGTCCGACTTATGGCAGCGTGAGTGGTTCTATATCACAGCTCCCCGAGGCACAAAGCGGGCGGCCGCCCCTGCCTTCTGCTCAGGCCCTCCACCTCAACTGGCCTCATGGGTCAACGAGGGACCGGACTAGGGGCCAGCTAATGACGTACCGACATTGCAAAGCCGCATTCGGGATCTTCTCAAGAGGGATGTCGGTCTTGCTAAGGTAATGCAAGTAATGCTAGTTCGTCAGGTCCTGCCGTGCCAACGTCGATCTCTCCGTATGTGGGAGTTCAACCTGGAAGGACCGTGAACTATTCAACAATTCTTCGGCATGATGCTTGAAGGGATGTACAGGCTGTTCTTCGGAGCATGAATAAAGTGTCCGGACACCATCGAGGATGCGGGTCTCAACTGCAACCGTCCAGATACCCAAGTAAGTAATTCCACGACCGAACATGCTGTCTTTATATTTGACACAACATCAATCTGAAAAATTGCTCTCGGCCAGGACTGGATACGAAAG
This sequence comes from Triticum aestivum, assembly GCF_018294505.1. Taxonomy (NCBI): domain Eukaryota; kingdom Viridiplantae; phylum Streptophyta; class Magnoliopsida; order Poales; family Poaceae; genus Triticum; species Triticum aestivum. The sequence continues at coordinate 542,206,725 of NC_057804.1, read as the reverse complement.
GCAGAGAGGATCAGGTGTTCGGCCCCTCTTCCCGAAGGCTCGCTGGATCCTGTACTAACCATGATGCTTGAGCGCGCACCCTATCAAGTGCCATCGGGAGAAGATGAAGGGAGGAATAGACAAGCCGAGAGCAGGCTTCATACATTACACATCCAAACCGGGGGAGTTAATGTCTCCATGCAGGAGGATAATCGGGGAGGTGAATCTAAAATCCCCTCCCCCCACGGGAAGAAAAGGGCCGCCTCCGAAGACTTGGAAGCAGAGGTTCCCAAACGAGGGAAGAAACCCTCGCCAGGGGGCCCTGCCCCAGAGGGCGTCCTTACCGCACATCGCCTGCAAACGGGCCAGCCCTCCACCAAGCTGTAAGTGAATCAAGAGTACTTTGGTAAATATATCCCGCTTTATCTCTGAGAATACTTAACCGAGACCTATCTCTTGCAGTCCGCGTCGTAGCCCTTCTCAGCAGAGTTCGTCTTCGGGGGATCTTCTTCTGGAGATGATGGAGAGCGAAACGCCTCCTCCTACCTTCCCATCCCATGGGGTGGACGACCCCGAGGTGTCGTCATGGAGGATTTCTCCTGATACGTCAAGGCCAGAAGTTAATGCTTCGGCCGCCCGAAGCCCGGAGTATTCAGCTCCCAAGGAGAGCAACAGGAAGAGTCCGGGATTGTCCGGCCCATAGTCGGACACACTGACGGGTCTTCTGGAGCGAGCGGCTATCTCAGAGGTGCATCATACTTTAATGGCTACGGTGTTTGAGAGGATTTCATCCGCCAAAAGCGGGTTGAATGAAGCTTTTTCGAGCCTTCTCAAAGGCTTTGAGGTACGCAAATTAATATGTATATTTTCGGCTGTACCACACACTTTAGGTGTGCTCCTATAGATAGTAGCCCCTGAGACTCTGGTTGCCATCCCGAGGCGGCAAACAGAGGATCATACTCCTAGGTAATGATCGTGCTGTGTTATGTGCAGATGGCTGAGGGTCCGGCAACTGACCGGACTGCTGATTTTGCCGAACTGAGGCGGCAGCTTGACGTGGCGGATGCCGACATCGCGCTTGTGAACAAGTGGCTTGACAGGGCGCACACTACTAGGGAAAAGGCTAGCAGCAGCGCGGGTTTTAGGTGTATCAGTAGCGCGGTGACCGGCGCTACTAATAAGGCGCTACAGCTAATAGTTAGTAGTAGCGTGGGAGAAACCCGCACTACTACTAACTTTGTTAGTAGTAGCGTGTGCCACCCACGCTACTGCTATTACAGACTCGCGCTACTACTAATGAAGTAGCAGTAGCGTGCCTACAATACCAGCACTACTAGTATCCTAAATACTAGTAGGGCACTTTTTTCCCAACGCTACTAGTAGCAAATTAGGAATTAAAAAAATAAAAATAGATGCAGTATTGATGAATGGAGATCAGACTCGTCCAGTGCAAAATAAATTTCACAGAACCATCTTAACACTTGCAGTGTTCATGGATGCAACATTCAACATCTCAATTCGAAGAGATCACGAGGACACACACAACCATCATCAAAAGGTTGGTAGCTTCCCTAGCATTTCACCACCAACCTAACTAGACCACTTCTCTAGATGTATGTACAAAGCGTCGAGGTCCTCCACCTTGAGGAACTCCGGACGGTGGCGTCGTCCTCCACCTCGGTGACCTCCGGACGATGGCGTCGAGGTCCTCCACCCTGGTGACCTCCTGCGTCGCAATCACCTGGACGATAATCTCTATGACACGGTCGCGGGGCTTCACGATGAAGTGTGCCTCCGAGTAGTTGAAGAGCACGAATCCCATCGGGCCACAGTAGACCTCGTCGATCACCCTGCACCCAGTCGAGAAAGTGAAAACTTGTTAGTTCGCGCCCTCGTGCAGATCTAGTAGGGTATTTTCTTCAATTATCTGTCTCTTTTAGTCTATTATGAATCTTCAAACCGAAAAAACACCTACTAAATGCATACCCTAGCTGTATGTGTTCATGCTATCTTCTTGTTTTGGTGCATTCAAGAAATACTAGTGTATTTGAGCTATATATGCTTGAAATATTTGACAGTTAACATCTGTTCAAAATTTATCATTTCATGGATAGGGAAATTGCCAACAAAGGACATCAGAAAATTGATTCCCACTGCTCTTCAAAATAGCGCCGGGGTCAATGTTGACTCTCCACAGAGCACCATTTTAAATCGGGCAGAAAAATGTACACAGGGAGTGATCTAAACGCTCTTATATTAGTTTACAGAGGGAGTAGTATATAAGGATTCCCATCATCTTGTGGAAAAATGTACTAGCTACCAATAATGAACTATTCATGTTAAACAATTTAAATTGTGAATAGTGGTTCAGCTTACACATCCTATAAACAAAATGGTCAACTCCATGATGTATCCATCAACTACCTAAATTTTAACATGGAAACCTTCCATAATATATAGACGGGAAAGAGATAGCAAAATGGATCATGCTTGAGATAGAGATTCTTACTGCAAATCTTAACAGAATACATGAATCAACGGCGAGGACAGGAAAAGGTACCTGGGATGTAGACTAGGAGTACCAGGATTGATGCATAGAAGTAATCAAATGAATAGTTCCATTTGTTGGGCATTCTGATGCAGTACTTCTCCGATGCCTGCCATTATCAATTAAAATGTGAAAACATGAAAACTAGCAGCATTCATACAATTTATCAGTGCATTGATGAACTGCTTTAATGGATTTCATCAGGAAAGATAATACCTTGATGAACTGCAACGCAATATATATCAAGCCAACCTCGCTGCTGATGTCGGTTGGGTACATGACCAGGAATGAGCTATACCTGCACACATCCAGGTTCGATTCGATGTAAAGATTCATTCTTTATATGATTAATAATTAATGTTGCGCTGACTTACAATCTGCAACCTTATGCAGAGTTGAAGCAGTGTGATATAGCCTCACCTAAGCCATAGAAGCGATGATGGTGCAGTTCCAAACAACTCTTTCGTGCCAAAAAAAGAGTACCTAATAATCTGCATTGCAACACCCAACACTAGAGTAACTAACTAGGTTTCTGAAATCGTTTATTTTCTGTTTCAAAAAAAAAACTAGGTTTCTGAAATCTGCAGAATTTACCATTCGTTTATATCAAACAAGTGATCATATAATTAAGATGAACGCACTTTAACAAACCGTGGACCATATGCCATGACTCTGACAACCTATAGGACTTGACAGATAAAATAATACTATGTAGCATAATTTCTCTGTTATCCTCTTCTTTGAAGGTTCTTTCCATTCAAGTTTCTAGTGTTCTTTTCTGGTGCATGAGCATCATTGCTCTGATCCGTCTTGTTTGCGATTAATCATAGAGATACTAGGATGCATGATCGGAAAATAAACAGCAGTAAGTAATGCACACATAATAGTATCTCTGACTTCAAGTTGACTTAGCACCACCCTGTTGTTACACACATCCTGTGGTGTAATACTAACAGTATAGTGAACTAAGCTACAGCAATTTTGCGTGATACACCTATCTCAAGTATCTTGAAATTCAACTTGGCAACATCCATATGTGAAAATCATCATTGCCTTGCATTATTTCAGGAGCACATTTTTAGTTATTCTAACAGCAACAGCGGCGCCTCGCCGCTGGATAACACACTTCATTTTTAGAACTGTAATCTCTAGCTTACAAGGAGCATGCATGATGATCCCAGTGAAGTCAGTGGTGATTGGTGAATACATACCTCGGTGACGGACCAGCTGATGACCAAGGAGCTCACCAGGATGTGTGTCCTCGTCTGCAAATCCGTACAAGAAAACAGAGCAGGGAAAACAGAGCATCAGGCATGCTCGCGGCAAGAAGTACAGAGAGAGGCGCCATGGAGAAGAAGACCGCACCTCGGGGAAGCTCCAGAGGATGCCCCAGGTGACGAAGAGGCGCGACCCGATCTGCGGCAGCGTGGCCGACACCGGCGACCTCACCAGCCCGACGAGCCCGTGGAGGATTTGGCAGGCACACGCAGGATGCAGAGCTCAGATGTCGGAACTGAACAGATCGAGAGAAAGACGCAAGATCCAGCGGGCGGCGTACCTCGAGGACGGCGGCAGTCTGCGCGAGCTGGAGCGGCCTCTCGACGGCGGCATACACGGCCTCGTCCCCAGACCGGAGCAGCGCGTCCACGGCGAAGTAGAGCACCTGAGCCCTGCATCCACGCGCGCGCACGAATCGGTCAATAAATCCAGCGATGAACTCGATGCGGCGTGGGAAGAAGGGTCGGACCATCCGAAGAAGACGGCCCAGTTGTAGACGGCAAGGTAGGCGCGCTTCACCGCCGCCATCGTCTCCGCTGCTGCTGCTGCTTCTTTGTGTCGCCGGCCGGATCTTGGGCGATGCAGGGTTATAGCTGCGGCCGCTTGCGGGCGGGTCCCCGGCTGTTTAATTGGGGCGGATCGAGGTCGCACCCCGGGGCGGCGGAGGCGGCTGGGTTGGAGAGGAGGAAGAAGGAGCGGCGGGTGGAGAGAGAGTTTGGTGGGGTGGGAGTGGAATTTTTTCTTTAGGATCGGGGTGGGAGTGGTGCGGCAAGGGAGGGATACCCTCAGTAGTAGCGTGGGTATCTACCCTCAGTAGTAGCGCGGGTTTATACCCCTCGCTACTACTATGGCATGTCCCGGGGAGGCACCGTAGGGACCTCTTAGTAGTAGCGAGGGTTAAAAACCCGCGCTACTAGTAAGTAGCAGTAGCGAGGGGTATAAACCCGCGCTGCTAGTAAGCGTTTGTGTATAAGCTTTTCCCTAGTAGTGGCAGGGTATGTATTTTCGGATTGTCATCAAATATTAAGAGGAGCATCATGCTAGTATCTATAACATGATGTGGCTGCAGATAGAGCTGCTGCTGTGGAGACCCTTCGAGCGGAACTTTCCCTAGCCAAGGAACAAGCCAGGATAAGTGATGCGGCCGCCTTTGAGTTAAGAGCCGAGCGGGCTGCTCATCGCCAAAGCGAAGATAAAATAGCCAAGATGGCTGTTGAGCTGAAAGATGCCGTCGACCGATATGAGCTCCTTGAAAAGGAAAGTCAAGAGAAAGCGGCTGACCAGAAGAAGGCCTTGGAAGCAGCCAAGGAAACCCGCTCTAAAATCAGAGGGATAAGGGAGGAGCTTCGTGAAGCCGGAGATATCATGGCTAGGAGGCCCTTTTTGTTGCGGATGAAGTTCGGAGATGCGAAGTATGCTCCTCTTGATCAGTTATGGAGCGCTACAGGCACGTATGCGGACCTGGCAAAGAGTACTGCTGTTGCGACTGAGTTTTTCAAAGATCGGAAAGATCATGAGGTGGAACGGTTGTTCTGGTCGCAGTTTAGTTCCCTGACGCGTCCGTGCTACGTCTTGAGCTTGCGTTGGTTTTCCTTGAAGAGGAAAGGGTGATGCAGCACAGTAGCGTAAGTATTTCCCTCAGTTTTTGAGAACCAAGGTATCAATCCAGTAGGAGGCTCCTCACAAGTCTCACACACCTACACAAACAAACAAAGAACTCGCAACCAACGCAATAAAGGGGTTGTCAATCCCTTCACGGCCACTTGCGAAAGTGAGATCTGATAGAGATAATATGATAAGATAAATATATTTTGGTATTTTATGATATAGATTGAAAAGTAAAGATACAAATAAAAGTAAATTGAAAGCTTATATGATAAGAGATAGACCCGGGGGCCATAGTTTCACTAGTGGCTTCTCTCAAGATAGCATAAGTATTACGGTGGGTGAACAAATTACTGTCGAGCAATTGATAGAAAAGCGAATAATTATGAGATTATCTAGGCATGATCATGTATATAGGCATCATGTCCATGACAAATAGACCGACTCCTCCCTGCATCTACTACTATTACTCCACTCATCGACCGCTATCCAGCATGCATCTAGAGTATTAAGTTCATAAGAACAGAGTAACGCATTAAGAAAGATGACATGATGTAGAGGGATAAACTCATGCAATATGATATAAACCCCATATTTTTATCCTCGATGGCAACAATACAATACGTGCCTTGCTACCCCTGCTGTCACTGGGAAAGGACACCGCAAGATTGAACCCAAAGCTAAGCACTTCTCCCATGGCAAGAAAGATCAATCTAGTAGGTCAAACCAAACCGATAATTCGATGAGACTTGCAAAGATAACTTAATCACACATAAAAGAATTCAGAGGAGATTCAAATATTTCTCATAGATAAACTTGATCATAAATCCACAATTCATCAGATCTCGACAAACACACCGCAAAAAGAGTTACATCAAATAGATCTCCAAGAAGAGGGAGGAGAACTTTGTATTGAGATCCAAAAAGAGAGAAGAAGCCATCTAGCTAATAACTATGGACCCTAAGGTCTGTAGTAAACTACTCACAACTCATCGGAGAGGCTATGGTGTTGATGTAGAAGCCCTCCATGGTCGATTCCCCCTCCGGCGGAGCACCGACGAAGGCTCCAAGATGGGATATCACGGATACAGAAGGTTACGGTGGTGGAAATAGCTTTTTGTGGTCGCGTGTGATGTTTTCGGCGTACGTGGGTATATATAGGAGGAAGAAGTACGTCGGTGGACGCTCGAGGGGCACACGAGATAGGGGGCATGCCCAGTAGGGGGGGGGGGCTCCACCCTCATGGCCGCCTCGGGAGCTTCTTGACTTGCACTCCAAGTTCTCTGGATTACGTTCATTCCAAAAATCACGCTCCCAAAGGTTTCATTCCGTTTGGACTCCGTTTGATATTCCTTTTCTTTGAAACACTGAAATAGGCAAAAAAACAGCAATATGGGCTGGGCCTCCGGTTAGTAGGTTAGTCCCAAAAATGATATAAAAAGTGTAAAGTAAAGCCCGTAAACATCCAAAACAGGTAATATAATAGCATGGAACAATTAAAAATTATAGATACGTTGGAGACATATCAAGCATCCCCAAGCTTAATTCCTGCTCATCCTCGAGTAGGTAAATGATAAAAACAGAATTTTTGATGTGGAATGCTACCTGGCATAATTCTCAATGTGTTTCTCTTTATTGTGGCATGAATGTTCAGATCCAAATGATTCAAAATAAAAGTTCATATTGACATAAGAAATAGTAATACTTCAAGCATACTAATAAAGCAATCATGTCTTCTCAAAATAGCATGGTTAAAGAAAGTTATCCCTACAAAATCATATAGTCTGGCTGTTGCTTTATCTTCATCACACAAAGTATTTAATCATGCACAACCCCGATGACAAGACAAGCAATTGTTTCATACTTAAATAATCTCAAACTTTTTCAATTTTCATGCAATACATGAGCGTGAGCCATGGACATAGCACTATATGTGAAATAGAATGGCGGTTGTGGAGAAGACAAAAAGGAGAAGATAGTCTCACATCAACTAGGCGTATCAACGGGCTATGGAGATGCCCATTGATAGATATCAATGTGAGTGAGCAGGGATTGCCATGCAACGGATGCACTAGAGCTATAAATGTATGAAAGCTCAACAAAAGAAACTAAGTGGGTGTGCATCCAACTTGCTTGCTCACGAAGACCTAGGGCATTTTGAGGAAGCCCATCATTGGAATATACAAGCCAAGTTCTATAATGAAAAATTCCCGCTAGTATATGAAAGTGACAACATAGGAGACTCTCTATCATGAAGATCATGCTGCTACTTTGAAGCACAAGTGTGGTAAAAAGGATAGTAGCATTGTCCCTTCCCTCTTTTTTTTCTTTTTTTCTTTCTTTCTTTTTTCTTCTTTTTATTTGAAGTCCGAAGTCTCATCCCGACTTGTGGGGGAATCATAGTCTCCATCATCCTTTCCTCACTGGGACAATGCTCTAATAATGAAGATCATCACACTTTTATTTATTTACAACTCAAGATTACAACTCGATACTTAGAACAAGATATGACTCCATATGAATGCCTCCGGCGGTGTATCGGGATATGCAATGAATCAAGAGTGACCTGTATAAAAAATTATGAGGTGGCTTTGCCACAAATACGATGTCAACTACATGATCATGCAAAGAGCAATATGACAATGATGATGCGTGTCATAATAAACAGAACGGTGGAAAGTTGCATGGCAATATATCTCAGAATGGCTATGGAAATGCCATAATAGGTAGGTATGGTGGCTGTTTTTAGGAAGGTATATGGTGGGTGTATGGTACCGGCGAAAGTTGCGCGACACAAGAGAGGCTAGAAATGGTGGAAGGGTGAGAGTGCATATAATCCATGGACTCAACATTAGTCATAAAGAACTCATATACTTATTGCAAAAATCTACAAGCCATTGAAAACAAAGTACTACGTGCATGCTCCTAGGGGGATAGATTGGTTGGAAAAGACCATCGCTCATCCCCGACCGCCACTCATAAGGAAGACAATCAATAAATAAAATTATGCTCCAACTTCATCACAAAGCGGTTCACCATACGTGCATGCTACGGGAATCTCAAACTTCAACACAAGTATTCTTTAAATTCAGAATTACCCAACTAGCATGACTCTAATATCACTACCTCCATATCTCAAAACAATTATCAAGTATCAAATTGATCATAGCATCCAATTCACTTTCTATGATAGTTTTTATTATACCCAATTTGGACGCCCATCATTTTAGGACCAATTTTATAACCATAGAAAATACCATGCTGTTTTAAGAGACTCTCAAAATAATATAAGTGAAGCATGAGAGATCAACAATTTCTTCAAAATTAAGCCACCGCCGTGCTCTAAAAGATATAAGTGAAGCACTAGAGCAAAAATTATCTAGCTCAAAAGATATAAGTGAAGCACATAGAGTATTCTAATAAATTTCTAATCAAGTATTTCTCTCCCAGTAGGTGTGTACAGCAAGGATGATTGTGTTAAACTAAAAAGCAAAGACCAATATCATACACGACGCTCCAAGCAAAACACATATCATGTGGCGAATAAAAATATAGCTCCAAGTAAAGTTACCAATGAACAAAGACAAAAGAGGGGATGCCTTCCCGGGGCATCCCCAAGCTTAGGCTTTTGGCTATTCTTGAATATCTTCGGGTTCCATGGGCATCCCCAAGCTTAGGCTCTTTCCACTCCTTATTCCATAGCCCATCAAATCTTTACCCAAAACTTGAAAACTTCACAACACAAAACTCAACAGGAAATCTCATAAGCTCTGTTAGTGAAAAGAAAGAAAACCACCACATAAGTTACTATAATGAACTCATTCTTTATTTATATTGGTGTTAAACCTACTGTATTCCAAGTACTCTATGGTTCATACCCTTACATACTAGCCATAGATGCATCAAAATAAGCAAACAACACACGAAAGGCAGAATCTGTCAAAAATAGAACAGTCTGTAGCAATCTGTAACTTTCGGTTACTTCTGGAACTCCAAAAATCCTACCAAAATAGTACGTCTTAGGTAATTTGTCTATTGATCTATATCAAAAAACAATCAACGCAAAAACACGTTTTTGTGATTTATTGAATTTTTTCTCGTGAGCGCAAAGTTTCTGTTTTTCAGCATAATCAAATTAACTATCACCATAGGTTATCCTATAGGTTTTACTTGGCACAAACACTAAATAAAACATGAAAACACATCTAAACAGAAAGTAGATGCAAAATTTATTACTAAACAGGAACAAAACAAAAAACAAAAATAAAATTGGGTTACCTCCCAACTAGCGCTATTGTTTAACGCCCCAAGCTAGGCATAAAAGCGAGGATAGATCAAACTAGTGCCATCTTTGACACTTGATTCATAAGTAGCGCACTTATATTTTTTAGGAGTTTCTTTCTTTTTAGCAATGATTAAGCTCCTAGGCAAGAAATCAAGACATTTATTTGAAGCAAAAGGTTCCTTTATGATAGTGGAAAAATTAGGGTGAACACTTATGGATTTGAGATGCGCATTTTCCTTACTAGAAGATTCACCCTTATTTTTAGGAACATACATTAATTTGCCAAATTTAATAGGAGGAGTTGGAGTAGTTTTCATAGAGGAAAAGGCAGACCCTAAATTAGTAATTATATCCTCAAGTTTACCAATTCTTGTAGAATCTTGTTCTATTCTTTCACTAACTATAGGTTCCTTTTCTTTAAGATTTTTCAGAGTAGTCCCAACCTTAGATCCATATTGGGTAATTTGGTTGTGGATCTTTTTATTCAAATTTTCAATTAACTCAACAGTGGCAATTTTATTTTCAATAATTTCAAGGCTTTGCATCACATGTTCTAAAGTTAAAATAGTTCCATTAACCAAAAGAGGTGGTGGGCCAAACAAATCTAACATAGCATTATAAGCATCAAACGTATGGCTACTAAAGAAATCCCCTCCGGTAATGGTATCAAGAATGCATCTATTCCAAGGAGTAATGCCTACATAAAAATTGCGAAGAAGTACGGAAGTAGAAAGCTTCCTAGTAGATTTATTTTGAGCATTGCAAATTCTATGCCAAGCATCTTTTAAATTTTCTCCCTCCCTTTGTTTAAAATTAAGAATTTCATGTTCGGGAGTAACAACAAGGATAGGAGGACTAGCCATTAAGACTGGATAAACGATCTAACACACGAGCAAACAAAAGGGCAATAGAAAGAGAGAGAGAGAGAGAGAGAGAGAGGATTGGGAAAGAGAGGGCGAATAAAACGGCAAGGGTGAAGTGGGGGAGAGAAAAACGAGAGGCAAATGGAAAATAATGTAAATGCAAGGGAGATGAGTTTGTGATGGGTACTTGGTATGTCTTACCTTGAGAGAAGACCTCCCCGGCAACAGTGCGAGAAATCCTTCTTGCTACGTCTTGAGCTTGCGTTGGTTTTCCTTGAAGAGGAAAGGGTGATGCAACACAGTAGCATAAGTATTTCCCTCGGTTTTTGAAAACCAAGATATCAATCCAGTAGGAGGCTCCTCACAAGTCCCACACACCTACACAAACAAACAAAGCACTCGCAACCAACGCAATAAAGGGGTTGTCAATCCCTTCACGGCCACTTGCGAAAGTGAGATCTGATAGAGATAATATGATAAGATAAATATATTTTTGGTATTTTATTATATAGATTGGAAAAGTAAAGATGCAAATAAAAGTAAATTGAAATCTTATATGATAAGAGATAGACCCGGGGGCCATAGGTTTCACTAGTGGCTTCTCTCAAGATAGCATAAGTATTATGATGGGTGAACAAATTACTGTCCAGCAATTGATAGAAAAGTGAATAATTATGAGATTATCTAGGCATGATCATGTATATAGGCATCACGTCCGTGACAAAGTAGACCGACTCCTTCCTACATCTACTACTATTACTCCACACATCGACCGCTATCCAACATGCATCTAGAGTATTAAGTTCATAAGAACAGAGTAACACATTAATAAAGATGACATGATGTAGAGGGATAAACTCATGCAATATGATATAAACCCCATCTTTTTATCCTCGATGGAAAAAATACAATACGTGCCTTGCTGCCCCTGCTGTCACTGGGAAAGGACACCGCAAGATTGAATCCAAAGCTAAGCACTTCTCCCATGGCAAGAAAGATCAATATAGTAGGCCAAACCAAACCGATAATTCGAAGAAACTTGCAAACATAACTTAATCATACATAAAAGAATTCAGAGGAGATTAAAATATTTCTCATAGATAAACTTGATCATAAACCCACAATTCATCGGATCTCGACAAACACACCACAAAAAGAGTTACATCAAATAGATCTCCAAGAAGAGGGAGGAGAACTTTGTATTGAGATCCAAAAAGAGAGAAGAAGCCATCTAGCTAATAACTATGGACCCAAAGCTCTGTGGTAAACTACTCACAACTCATCAGAGAGGCTATGGTGTTGATGTAGAAGCCCTCCATGGTCGATTCCCCCTCCGGCAGAGTGCTGGCGAAGGCTCCAAGATGGGATCTCGCGGATACAGAAGGTTACAATGGTGGAAATAGCCTTTCGTGGTCGCCTCTGATGTTTTCGGGGTACGTGGGTATATATAGGAGGAAGAAGTACATCGGTGGATGCCCGAGGGGCCCACAAGATTAGGGGGCGCGCCTAGTAGGTGGGTGCGCCCTCCACCCTCGTGGCCGCCTCAGGAGCTTCTTGACTTGCACTCCAAGTCCTTTGGATTACATTCGTTCCAACAATCACGCTCCCGAAGGTTTCATTCTGTTTGGACTCCGTTTGATATTCCTTTTCTTCGAAACTCTGAAATAGGCAAAAAAAAAACAGCAATACGGGCTGGACCTCCAGTTAGTAGGTTAGTCCCAAAAATGATATAAAAAGTGTAAAGTAAAGCCCATAAACATCCAAAACAGGTAATATAATAGCATGGAACAATAAAAAATTGTAGATACATTGGAGACGTATTAGTCCGCTGCCATTGAATGAAAAGATGGCCGCATGGGCCGAGCTCCATAGATTGTCCGGGCTTGCTATGAGGTCTGTCGTGGATCATCTTTGGCCGAAGGGACCAAGGCCGGACAGTTATTTTGGTTTAGTGCAACAATTCCTTGTTGCTGTGTCGTATATCAACGCTGTGAAGAGGTCGGCGTGCATAGAGGGTGCGTGGATGGCTCTTGCCCGTGTTAAAACATATTGGGCAGGGATGGAGGCCACCAGTATTGCAACCCGGGGTCCCGCGGGAGGCCAGGACCTGGCCGAGCACTATTTTTAAGAAGTCCTAGAAGGCGCCCGTTTAATAGAGGCTCAGTGCTCGAAGAGTATCATGTTCGAGTGACATGTATCTCAATTGTAAAAACAATGCTATTTGGATTATAAAGTCTGTGTTTATACTTTTGCCCGAAAGTATTATAGTGCCTCCTGTGCGGCCGTTTATGTATGTATATAACCTGAAAGTTTGCAGTCGTCGGCTTCAGCCCCCACGCATATAATGTGGGGGTGTTCGAAAAAGGGCGTGTAATCACACTCGATCCAACGTCTTGGTCCATTAAGGAGGTGATAGTGCGACGAACTAGGAAATCGGACTATATAGCTTTAACACTTTCACTTAGCCATACAAGTTTGACGGTGGGGCTACTATATAGCCCCTGGTACTTTCGCGTTCATCCGAATAGGTGTGCGTACGTACACGGCCAGGAAACCGGTCCTTCGTTAAGGTGCAGGAATCGCGAAGATTCCGCTGAGTCATCGAGTGGTTGACCGGTCTCGCGCTATATCATGACAATCCGTTTTTGGCTTTCTCTACTGAGGTGCTCATCCGAAATAACCAGGGCACAATCGCAGCAGTTCTCCTTTGGCCGCCTTAGCCAATAAAATGGAACGTAAGGCAGCAAAACCCAGGAGCCGGGCAAACCCAACATTTGACCAAATACATGATTCGGAGATGATGCATATAAGGCCAAACTCGCGACGCCGAACATTCCCAAAGGTATTCAGACTTTATAACATATAATGGGTTGAATGCCACCCTTGATAATGAGCCCCGAATTTTCATGTACACGCATTAATCTGTCGTGATGAAATGCCAATAACGCCAGTATCCCTCTCGGGTGTGTTAAGTGCCCGGAGGTTGTCAAGCAACAAGAGACATTAAAGAAGGTTTACACAGGGGCTTAATCTAAAGAGAAACCGTTGAGTGGGGCCCTGCTGCACGTCCACGCCTTTGTCTCCATTGTGCCGTATTCTGGAAGGGTGTACCACGATGATCATCTGTAAAAAGGAAAAACCCAGGTAAAAGAGTCTGGTGTAATCATGCGAAAATTTGGTTATTCTCAATGAACCATGAAAATGCAATCTATTATTTTATTAATAGGATCGAGCCGAACTGTGGGCTTTTTTACATGCGAGCAGCCCCTAGCACCACCTATGGGGGTATATCCATAGACCCAAGCTCAGGTTTATCTTGGCTGTTACAACCAGCGATGCGCTTGACTGGTCTAACCGTGTCCGTGGTCTTGACGACCGATCATTTATTATGGTTGGAGAGGCCGCTCAGTGTTCGGCTGCTAGAGCCACCACATATTCTTCCGCACGTAAGGAACGCTCTGTGTTCCCGCTCACTGTAATGACGCCACGTAGACTGGGCATCTTGAGTTTAAGGTAGGCGTAGGGCGGTACTGCGTTGAAACAAGCGAAGGCCGGTTTTCCGAGTAGTGCGTGATAGCCGCTTCAGAATGGAGCGATGTCGAAGATTAATTCTTTGCTTCTGAAGTTGTCGGGAGAACCGAATATAACCTCTAGTAATAGAGAGCCCGTGCAGCGAGCCTCGACGCCTGGTATTAGTCCTTTAAAGGTAGTATTACTTTGGCTGATTCTTGATGGGTCTATCGCCATTTTGCGGACAGTGTCCTGATATATCAAATTAAGACTATTGCCGCCCTCCATAAGGACTCGGGTGAGATGGTATCTGTCATTTATTGGGTCGAGCACCAAGGTAGCCAATCCTCCGTGCCGGATACTAGTCGGATGATCCCTGCAATCAAAAGTGATCGTGTGGGCCGACCAAGGGTTGTATTTGGAGGCGATGGGCTCTACAGCGTATACGTCTCGGAGTGCGCGTTTGCGCCTTCTCTTCGGTATGTGAGTTACGTAAATTATATTCACTGTTTTGACTTCTGGTGGGAATTTTTTCTGTCCCCCAGTGTTCGGCTGACAAGGCTCATCTTCGTATTCACTTGGCGTCTCCCTTCGTTTGTGTTCGGTGTTTAGCTTGCCGGCCTGCTTGAAAACCTAGCATTCTTTGTGGGTGTGATTTGTAGGTTTTTCGGGGGTGCCATGAATCTGACATAATCTATCTAGAATTTTATTTAGGCTGGACGGTCCATCTCTGCTGCCTTTAAATGGCTTTTTGCGTTGACCGGGTCGAGAGCCCCTGAATACGGCGTTGACCGCCATGTTATCTAGACTATCTTCATTTTTTCGACGCTTGTTTTTATTGGGTCGTGGCTTCCTGTTGCCATCCCTTATTTCGGATGTGCCTGGGTCACTGGTGCCACTATGGGACAACCAGCTGTCCTTTCCCGCAGAGAAGTGGGTCATAAGGCTTGTTAGGGATGCCATTGTCCTCGGCTTTTCTTGGCCGAGGTGTTTGACGAGCCATTCGTCTCGGATACTGTGCTTGAAAGCTGCTAAGGCTTCGGCATCCGAGCAATCGACGATTTGATTCTTCTTAGTCAGAAACCTATTCCAAAGCTTGCGGGCTAACTCTCTGGGTTGTTGGATTATGTGACTTAAATTGTCTGCATCCGGAGGTCATACATAGGTCCCTTGAAAATTGTCCCTGAAAGCATCCTCAAGTTCCTCCCAACTTCCAGTTGAGTTTTCGGGGAGGCTTTTCAACCAATGTCGAGCTGGTCCTTTCAACTTGAGGGGCAGGTATTTAATGGCGTGGAGATCATCTCCACAAGCCATGTGGATATGAAGGATAAAGTCCTCAATCCAGACCCCAGGGTCTGTCGTTCCGTCGTATGCCTCTATATTCACGGGTTTAAATCCCTCTGGAAATTCATGATCCAGCACTTCATCGGTGAAGCACAGGGGGTGCGCAGCACCTCTGTATTTGGATGTGTCGTGGCATGCTGTTGATGGCTGTTGTGTTTGGGGTTGATTCTGAGATGGTATTCAATCAATATGATCGTTTTGGTGGCTGTGATCTTGCGCCGCAGCATGTTTTCTAGATCCATAGATGGACCTGGTCACACCGGCTTTTTTGTCAAGGAGCTCAAATAAATCGTGTGCTGACTTGTGTGCGACATCATTAGCCGCCCTGTCGTGGCCACGGGGTGGTCGGTCCGGCTGATTGGCCGTATTATTTTTCGGTGGAATGGGCTCTATGGCCTCATCGTCGAATTCGGGCAGCAGCTTGCGCTTTGGGTAGCTCTTTGTGTGTGGTGATCGTCGCTGTATTTTTCTTTAGTGTCTAGCACTTTGTTCCATCTGCGGTTGAGCTTATCCTACGCGGCCTTAAGCCTTTGCTTCTGCTTCTTCAAGCTCCTCGCGGTGGCAATAAGCCTTCTATGAAGGTTCTCTTGTTCCGAGTGTTTTTCCGGGATGGTGAATGCATCATCGTCCGGACTGTCCTCCTCCCCGAAGGCAGGTTGATGAGTTTTACCCTCGGGATCGCCGTCATCGGACATCGGCTCCGGACTATGTTCAGCGTCCCCTGGCTCATCCTGCTCCATCGCTGGGTCCATGGGGTGATCGTTTCCTTTGGAGTCGACCGGGGTGTTATTTTTTCTTGCGCTGTTATCACTGTTTTTACTGTGGCAGGATTTAGAGCGGCACCTGCGTCGTCACTTTGGTTTCTGCCTGAGGGGATTATCCTCCGTTGCATCTCTTTCATCACCGTTGTTTTCCTTGGGTGTATCCACCATGTATATCATATGATGAGGTGGCTGTCCAGCGCCCCATGGGCAGTGGTTCCTGTTCATCTCCAGCATCGTCGTCCATACCGCCGATGTCTTCGAAGTCGAAGTCAAGCGTGTCAGTTAAGTCATGACAATGGCTATTAAGTGGGTGGTGGGTGGGGAACGAATTTCTTCGTCGTCCGCTCCCCGCTCCCGTCAGACATAGTCCAGCCTAGAGTCTCATGATAGAGAGAGAGACCTCAATGATTTTAGCACGTCACCAAGGGTGAGTGTTGAAACATATCCACGTAGGTAAACTCCATGATCGGTGCCCAATCAGATTCGATAGGCACGGACGTGCGCGGTTCAGAACCTATGACCGGAGACGAGTTCGAGGGTCCAATGACACAGATCTCTTTGGAGGTGAAGTCTGTATTCGGATCTAGCGCCGATGGATGTGTGAACTCCGTGACGGGGTCCATCCACCCGTCCTCGCATGGCGTGATCTGCTCCAGGTTGAAGGCCGGGGCAGCCGCAGGTGCGATATCCCAAACACCATCCGATGGCAGATCCAAGTCATGCCCGTCGTGACTGTTCGGCGCTCCTGGCGTGGGCTCGAATCCGTCGAAGATCAAGTCTCCGCGGATGTCGGCGGTGTAGTTCAGGTTTCCAAACCTGACCTGATGGCCAGGGGCGTAGCTGTCGATCTGCTCCAGACGGCCAAGCGAGTTGGCCCACAGTACGAAGCTGCCGAATACGAAGATCTGTCCAGGGAGGAAAACCTCACCCTGGCCCGCATCGTTGCTGATGATTGAAGGAGCCATCAAGCCTTATCGCGACGACACAGTGGAACTCTCAATGAAATCACCAATGTCGGTGTCAAAACCGGCGGATCTCAGGTAGGGGGTCCCGAACTGTGCATCTAAGGCTAATGGTAACAGGAGGCGGGGGACACGATGTTTACCCATGTTCGGGCCCTCTTGATGGAGGTAATACCCTACTTCCTGCTTGATTGATCTTGATGATATGAGTATTACAAGAGTAGATCTACCACGAGATCATAGAGGCTAAACCCTAGAAGCTAGCCTATGATTATGATTATTGTTGTCCTACAGACTAAACCCTCTGGTTTATATAGACACCGGAGGGGGCTAGGGTTACACAAAGCCGGTTACAGAGAAACAGATCTACACATCCGAATCGCCAAGCTTGCCTTCCACGCAAAGGAGAGTCCCACCCGGACACGGGACGAAGTCTTCAATCTTGTATCTTCATAGTCCAACAGTCCGGCATAAGCATATAGTCTGGCTTCCGAGGACACTTTAATCCAGGACTCCCTCAGCGGGACTGGGGATCGCTTGATGAAGTGTAGACCTTGCAAAGCCACATTCGGGATCTTATTGAGAAGGACATTGGCCTCATCCAAGTAATCCAAGTAATGCTAGTCCGTCGGGTCCTACCATGCCAGCGACGACCTCTCCGTATGTGGGAGTTCAATCCGGAAGGACCGCGAACCATTCAGCACTTCTTCAGCATGACGCTCAAAGGGATGTATAAACTATTCTTCGGATCACGAAAAAGTGTCCAGACACAACGGAGGACGCAGGCCTTGACTGCAACCATCTGAATACCTCGGTAAGCACTCAAGTACTGAACACATTTCCGTCATCTTCCTTATAATAATATTTTGAAAAAAACATACTTGGCCAGGGCTGGATAAAGAAGGCGGAGAGGATCACGTGTTCGGCCCTTCTTCCCGAAGATTTAGCGGATCCAGTGTTAACCAGGATGCTAGCTCGAGCACCTTATCAAGTGTCATCTGGGGAAGACAAGGAGAGGAGTGAGAAGAAGAGGACCGCCTCCAAAGATTAGGAAGCAGAAACTTCCAAGCGAGGGAAGAAATCCCTATCAGGGGTCCTCGATTCGGGAGGCAATGTTGCCACGCAATGCCCACATGGGGGGTGGCCCTTAGCTGAATGTAAGTGAACAGAGGTGTTTTTAAGCATACCCCGTTCTTTTCCTGGTTGTGAGGGTAATATTTGAAACACGTGTTTTGAAGTTTGGCCTACAGCCTCCCTCAACAATCTTTGTCCTCGGGTCCCCTTCTTCCGGGGATGATGGAGAGCGAAACGCCTCCTCATACTTCCCCGCCCCATAGGGCAGACGACCCCGAGGTGTCGTCTCGAAGGATCTCTCCCGGTCAACAAAGGAGGACTAGGCCGGAAGGTGATACTTTGGCCGCCCAGGGTCCGGGGTGTTCGACTCCTAAAGAGACCAAGAATAAAAATCCCGGACTATCCAATATTTAGCCGGATATGTTGACAAACATACTGCGGCAAGCGCCTGTCTCAGAGGAACATCATACCTTGATGGGTACGGTGATGGAGAGAGTTTTATCCGTGAAAAGTGGATTGAGTGAAGCTTTTATGAGCCTGCTGAGAGGCTTCGAGGTATGTAATATAACATTTTCAATTGTGCTGTAAACGCAAGGCGCGCGTGTGTATAGATAGTAGCCCCTGAGACTCTGGTTGCCTTCCAAACGAAGGCGATTAGAGGATCAAAAAAGATATATTAGCTCAGGAAATAATTTTGCCAATTGACACACAGGCTGCTTCGGCCCTGGCGACTGCCCGGGCTATGGAGGTTGCCGAAACTGAAGCGGCAACTTGATGTGGCGAATGATGACATCACGCTTGTTCACAAGTGGCTCGACGAGGCGCAAGGTATGTCTTCAGGGCGGTCAGTAAATATCAATAGGAGCATGATGCTAAAAAATTGTAATATGCTTAACTGCAGATGGTGCTGCCGCTGTGGAGACCCTTCGGGCTGAGCTTGCCTGGGCCAAGGAGCGAGCTAGGATTAGTAATGCGGCTGCCGAAAAGGCAGCTGTTGATTTAAAAGTCGAATAGGCTGCTCGGCGCCAAAGCAAGGAGAACATATCCAATATGGCGTTGGAGCTAAAGGATGCCACCAGCCTATGTGAACTGCTCGAGAAAGAGAACCAAGAAAAAACGGCTGATCTTGAGAAGGCTTTACAAGCGGCAAAGGAAACCCGGTCTGAGTCCAGAGCGGCTCGGGAGGAGATCCGGCAAGCCGGGGAGATCGCGGCTGGGAAGCCCTTTCTATTGCAAACTAAATTCGGTGATCCGAAGTTTGCCCCGCTTGATCAAATGTGGAGTTCTCCGGACGCATATTTGGACTTGTAGAAGAGTGCTTCTAATGCGATGCAGTTTTTCCAAGCCCAAGAAGGACATGAAGCGGAAAAACTTTTCTAGTCATAGTTTAGCATGCCAAGGCGTCCGCTGCTGTTAAACGAAAGAGATGGCCTAATGGGCCGAGCTCCACAGGATATCCCGACTTGCCATGAAGGCTGTTGTGGACCGGCTATGGCCATGGGAACCAAGTCCGAATAGTTATTTTGGTTTGGTGCAACGACTTGTTCATGCGGTGTCGCATATCGACGATGTCAAGTGGTCAACGTGCATAGAAGGCGCACGGATAGCACTTGCCCGCATCAAGACATACTGGGCGAAGGTGAAGGCCACCGATATTGCAACAAGGGGTCCACCCAAGGGCCAGGACATGCTAGAGCATTATTTTGAAGAAGTCTTAGAGGGTGCCCGCTTGATAGAGGGTCAGTGCTCAAAAGATATTATGTTCGAGTAAAATGTATCAAAATTGTAAGAACAATGCTTATGATAAATGAAGGATTGATTTATACTTTTTCCTAGAAAGTATTTTAGTGCCTCCTGTGCGGCCTTATATATGTATAACCTGGAAGTTTACCAGTCGTCGGCTTCAGCCCCCTCGCGTATAACACGGGGGTGTTCGAAGAATAATTGATCACTCTTAATCCAACGTCTTGGTCGATTTAAGGAGGTGTCAATGCGGCAAACCAGACAATCAGACTATAGGGCTTTAACACTTTCACTTAGCCATAGGAGTTTGACAGTGGGGCTACGATATAGCCCCTGGTATGTACGCAGTTGTTCGAGTATCATGCGTTGTTCATACGTGACCAGAAAATCGGTCCTTCATTAATGCAGAAGGAATCGCGAGGATTCCAATGAGTCATCGAGTGGTTGACCAGCTCTCGCCGCATCATGACAGCCAGTTTTCGGCTTTCTCTAGTGAGGTGTTCTTCTGGATGAAGCAGGACACAATCGCAGTAGTTCTCCCTTTAGTACCCTAGCCGATATAGCGGAACGTAGGGTAGCAAGCACAGGAGCCGGGCAACCCAACTATTGACCAAAGACATGATTCAGAGCTGATGCATATAAGGCCAAACTCGCGAGGCCGAATACTCCCTAAGGTGTTCGGACTTTTTACCATATACCGGGCTGAATACAGCCCCTGGTAATGGACCCTGGCTTCAAGGCACATGTGGCAATCTGGTGTGCGGAAAGAGTGCCGATGGTAAGAAAATAAAATTTCACACACGTTATGAATCAAGCTGCTTCTATAACCTACATCATTAAGACGGCAAGCCGTATTCTTACAGATAGTGCCGATAACCTCCTTGGACAGTTTGTATGCCAGGAAGGTATGAAACAAAAAGAGATAAAAAAGGTTTACACAAGGGCTTAATCTTAAAAAAGAAACCTTAATGCGGGGCCCTCCTGCACGTCTGTGCCTTTTTCTCCGTTGTGAAGTGTCCATGAAGGGTATAGTATGGCGGCCATTTGTAAAAAAGGGGAAAAACAGGTGAAAAGCTGGTGTGGCCGTAAATAAAACTGGTTCGTTTTAATGAACCGTAAAATATAACTTTTTAAGTCCGAGTAGGGTCTAGCCGAACTATGGACTTTTTGTGCGCAGTGTGGCACCGGCGCCACCCAAGGAATTTTAAGTGTACATTTATATGTACGTGGCGCATGTGTTGTCTCCTTAAGGGGTGGTCAGCGGGAGCGTGTCTGCTAATCGAGCTCAGGTTTATCTGAGCAGCCGCGCTTCGTGTGCGACAGACACGTTTTGTTGTATCTACGATCTTAATGACCGAAAAGCTATTCAGTTTGAGGAGGTCGTTTTGTGCTTCAACTGACAAAGCCGCCGTGTATTCTTCTGTATGAAGACAACACTCTGTGTTTCTACTGACCGTAATGATGCCATGAGTTCCAGGCATTTTGTGTTTTAGGTAAGCATAATGTGGGACTGCACTAAAGTGGGCGAAGGTCGTTCTTCCGAGTAGTGCATGATAGCCACTTCGGAACGGAGCTATGTCGAAGATTAACTCTTCGCTTCGGAAGTTGTCAGGAGAGCCGACTACGACTTCCAATGTTAGAGAGCCCATGCAGCGGGCTTCTATGTGGCACCCTGGCTCAGAGTGACCGGTTTACCTTGCATTGCCAGCCCAGGGACCATGTCTTTTGGCAACACACAACATCTTGGTACAAAACAACTACCGCTTTATTGATGCTAGCAGATCAGAGTTTACATTCCAACAGGTGGCGAGGCCAAGTGGCACACACGGTGCGGCTGAACAATACGTATTATTTAGTTAACATGAATGGGCCTCGATCATAACAACTACGCGGCAGCGGAACAACATCGTAGCGGAAACTCCATAGCACAGGGACGCCGATGTGGACACAATCTAGACTCGGACAATACTCCTTTCCAACGAGACTTTCCTGAAACATGGCATGACACACCAGGTCAGTACACTGAATGTACTTGCAAGCTCACAACAAACGTAAACATAATGACAAACAATATCATGACGAATAATCAATTCATAATAATGGAACAATATAACCATCATGCTGTGATCATGCCCTTGTGATAACAGTCCCTTGGACTGACTTACCAACCAACGTACCACCCTCGTGGTCATGACTAAAGACATCTCATGATCCTTCCGGCGATCACAACCATGACCAACATTTGGTCTTAAACAGTGATCCTTCCGGCGAGAAAACCACGACCAACACTTGGTCTACACCCAACATGATTTTTACGACATCATCCATAGTGTAAAGTTTATAACTTAGTGTGCAAGATTTATTAAACATTGACCCATGGTGTGACCTACTTTCGAGCGTGTCCATAACCGTGGACTCGGCTATCGATAGATTAATACACTCTGCAGAGGTAGCACACTATACCCATACCACGGAACCCATGACCTCTCACTCCCATTCGGGTGGACCAATAGCATTCCGACAAAACCCCTCCATTGCCATGACACTCTCCCAGCCACTCTGACTCACTCCGCACTGGGCTAGTCCTGGGTGGCCCCATGTCTACCAAAGACACAATGACCACCGTCGTGGACAAAACATAAACGATCCCACTCGGGGACCCGGTACCATAAACTCAACAACGGGCACACAAGGTTATGTCTGCTTACCGGGCCAGGGTACCGCACTCCCATAACCTTCCCTAGTTGGAGGCACCGACCAGAGGCATCACAACAGAATGAATAAAGGCCGTCCCATACCGGCAAATGTGGTTGCACTAGGAAAAACTCGATTCTGTGGCACCATGACCCGGTCAACAATATCTTCAAGTTGGGTTATTATCAGATTCAACTTAAAGTGAAAATAACTGGTGTCATACTGCCATGACATGCAACACTAACATATGCATCACATACCAACGGGAATGACTGAGTCAACTAATCCACACTAAGCATCAACATCAACACATCATGAAACTTCTCTGGTTAAGGTAAAACCTCACTTTAAACATAATCTTTCTAGCAAATTTTACCATTTATATTTATGCAAGAAAATAACTCCACTAATTATTTATATTCATAACAATATTATTCTTTCATCACTATCCTAGTTTCTTTACCAACTAAACTAACTTCAAACTTTCTGTAAATCAAGCATATTACCTAAAGCAAGCAATTAACAGAATATAAATATCATAATGATTTAAATGCATAGATTAAATCATTTGTTCATGTAAGAAAAACCACAAATATTGAAATGGAACCATGAAAACGTTGATGTGGCTTGCCTTAGTGCAGATGAGGTTCACAAGCCTCCTGGTGATCCTCAAGACAAGCCTCACCCTCTGAAAATAAATTTAAACACAAGAAGAAAATATCAAGAAACCTTCTGAAATTCACCAGAAAATCTAGACAGCAGGGGAAAATCCCATCATTGGTGAGCTGCTATATTTTTGAACAAACAACACAATGCAAAAAGAATCAATTCATTTAGACTTATGGTTAAAGAGTTTTGGCCGTTTGAAGCTCTCTAGGTAAAATGGATTTGAATTCAAATAAAACAGACAAGGGAGGGGGTGACGTCGAAGGCGTAAAAGCCTCGGGGTGCCACCACTCGTACCGCTTCGCGCGCGTACTGAGTGGCTGACTAGCGGGCCCCGCTAGTCAGGTGAGGGGGAGAGAGAGTGGGAAACAGAGAGCGGCGCGGCTTCGCTGAAGCGTGATACATCTCCAACGTATCTACAATTTTTTATTGTTCCATGCTATTATATTACCTTTTTTGGATGTTTGTGGGCTTTACTTTACACTTTTATATCATTTTTGGGACTAACCTACTAACCGGAGGCCCAGCCCGAATGGCTGTTTTTTGCCTATTTCAGTAGTTCGAAGAAAAGGAATATCAAACGGAGTCCAAACAGAATAAAACCTTCGGGAGTGATCTTTTTGGAACAAACGTGATCCAGAGGACTTAGAGTGGAAGTCAAGAAACAAGTGAGGCATCCACGAGGGTGCCCGGCGCGCCCCCTACAGGTGAGCGCGCCCCCACCCTCGTGGGCCCCTCGAGCGTCCACCGACGTACTCCTTCCTACTACATATACCCATGTACCCCAAAACCATCAAAGGCGACCACGAAAATTTATTTCCACCACCGTAACCTTCTATATCTGCGAGATCCCATCTTTGAGCCGTCGTCGATGTTCCACCGGAGGGGGAATCCACCATGGAGGGCCTCTATATCAACACCAAGGCCTCTCCGATGAGTTGTGAGTAGTTTACCACAGACCTTCGGGTCCATAGTTATTAGCTAGATGGCTTCTTCTCTCTCTTTGATTCTCAATACAAAGTTCTCCTTCCTTTTCTTGGAAATCTATTTGATGTAACTCTTTTTGCGGTGTGTTTGTCGAGTTCCGATGAATTGTGGGTTTATGATCAAGTTTATCTATGAGAAATATTTGAATATCCTATGAATTCTTTTATGTGTGGTTAAGTTATCTTTGCAAGTCTCTTCGAATTATCGGTTTGGTTTGGCCTACTAGATTGATCTTTCTTGCAATGGGACAAGTGCTTAGCTTTGGGTTCAATCTTGCGGTGTCCTTTCCCAGTGACAGTAGGGGCAGCAAGGCACGTATTGTATTGTTGCCATCGAGGAGAAAAAGATGGGGTTTATATCATATTGCATGACTTTATCCCTCTACACCATGTCATCTTTCTTAAAGCATTACTCTGTTTTTCATGAACTTAATACTCTAGATGCATGCTGGATAGCGGCCGTTGTGTGGAGTAATAGTAGTAGATGCAGGCAGGAGTCGGTCTACTTGTCACAGACGTGATGCCTATATACATGATCATGCCTAGATAATCTCATAATTATTCACTTTTCTATCAATTGCTTGACAGTAATTTGTCCACCCATCGTAATATTTATGCTATCTTGAGAGAAGCCACTAGTGAAACCTATGGCCCTCAGGTCTATCTCTTATCATATAAGCCTTCAATCTACTTTTATTTGCATCTTTGCTTTTCCAATCTATATCATAAAATACCAAAAATATATTTATCTTATCATATTATCTCTATCAGATCTCACTTCCGCAAGTGGCCATGAAGGGATTGACAACCCCTTTATTGCGTTGGTTGCGAGTTCTTGTTTTCTTTGTGTAGGTGCGCGGGACTTGTGAGGAGCATCCTACTAGATTGATACCTTGGTTCTCAAAAACTGAGGGAAATACTTACGCTACTGTGCTGCATCACCCTTTCCTCTCCAAGGAAAACCAACGCAAGCTCAAGACGTAGCAAGAAGGAAAACCAACTGAGGGAAATACTTAGTACTCCGATTGCTCCTCTTAATGATGTTGAGTCTTGTGAAATCAATGTTGCTTTGCTTAATCTTGTTATGAAAGATCAATTTTCCGGCCTTCCTAGTGAAGATGCCGCTACCCATCTAAACAACTTTCTTGATTTGTATGAGATGCAACAGAAGAAAGATACGGATAATGATATTGTTAAATTGAAGTTATTTCCGTTTTCACTTAGAGATCGTGCTAAATTTTGGTTTTCGTCTTTGCCTAAAAATAGTATTGATTCTTAGAATAAGTGCAAAGATGCTTTTATCTCTAAGTATTTTCCTCCCGCTAAGATCATCTCTCTTAGAAACGATATTATGAATTTTAAACAACTTGATCATGAGCATGTTGCCCAATCTTGGGAAAGAATGAAATTGATGATTCGCAATTTCCCTACTCATGGTTTGAATTTATGGATGGTCATACAATTTTTTTATGCCGGATTGAATTTTGCTTCTAGAAATCTTTTAGATTCGGCCGCGGGAGGCACGTTTATGGAAATCACCTTAGGAGAAGCTACTAAACTCCTTGATAATAGTATGGCTAATTATTCTCAATGCACACCGAAAGATCTACTAGTAAAAAAGTGTATGCTATAGAAGAAATTAATGTTTTGAGTGGAAACATGGATGAACTTATGAAATTATTTGCTACTAAGAGTGCTTCGATTGATCCCAATGATATGCCTTTGTCTACTTTGATTGAGAATAATAATGAATCTATGGATGTGAATTTTGTCGGTACGAATAATTTTGGTAACAATGCTTATAGAGGAAACTTTAATTCTAGACCGTTCCCTAGTAATTCCTCTAATAATTATGGAAATTCCTACAATAATTCTTATTGTAATTTTAATAAGATGCCCTCTGATTTTTAAAATTGTGTGAAAGAATTTATGGTCTCTCCAAAAAATTTAATGCCTTGCTTGAAGAAAAATTGCTTAAAGTTGATGATTTGTCTAGGAACGTTGATAGACTTTTGCTTGATGTTGAATCTTTTAAACTTGGATCTACTCCTCCTAAGCATGATACCAATGAGTCCCTCAAATCTATGAGAATTTCCATTGATGAGTGCAAGGAAAGAACCGCTAGATTGCGTGCCAAGAAAGATTGCTTTGTGAAGGCGTGTTCTTCTAGTTTCCATGAAAATAATGATGAAGATCTAAAAGTTATAGATGTGTCCCCTATTAAATCTTTGTTTTGCAATATGAATCTTAATAATATGGGACTGGAGATGAGTCAACTTTAGTTAAAAGGCATCCCAATGATTCGGAGTTTTTAGATCTTGATGCTAAATTTGGTAAAGGTGGGATTGGAGTGGTCAAGACTTTAGATAGCATTGAACCCACTATCTTGGATTTCAAGGAATTTAATTATGATAATTGTTCTTTAGTTGATTCTATTTCCTTGTTGCAATCCATGTTGAATTCTCCTCATGCTTATAGTCAAAATAAAGCCTTTACCAAACATAATGTTGACGCCTTCATGCAATCTTATGATGAAAAACTTAATTTGGAAGTTTCAATACCTAGAAAACTTAATGATGAGTGGGAACCTACTATAAAGATTAAAATTAAAGATTATGAGTGTTATGCTTTGTGTGATTTGGGTGCTAGTGTTTCCACAATTCCGAAAACTTTATGTGATATTCTAGGTTTCCATGAATTTGATGATTGCTCTTTAAATTTGCACCTTGCGGATTCCAGAACTAAAAAGCCTATGGGAAGAATCAGTGATGTTCTTAATATTTCAAATAGGAACTATGTGCTCGTAGATTTTATCGTTCTTGACATTGATTGCAATCTTTCATGTCCTATTATTCTTGGTAGACCTTTCCTTAGAACGATTGGTGCGATTATTGATATGAAGGAAGGGAATAATAGATTACAATTTCCATTAAGGAAAGGCATGGAGCACTTTCCAAGAAATAAAGTCAAATTACCTTATGAATCTATCATGCGAGCTACTTATGAATCAAGTGCCAAAGATGGCACTACTTAGATCTATCCTCACTTTTATGCCTAGCTTGGGCGTTAAACAATAGCGCTAGTTGGGAGGCAACCCAATTTTATTTTAGTTTCTTTGTTTTTGCTTCTATTTAGTAATAAATTTTGCATCTACTTTCTGTTTAGATGTTTTTTCTTGTTTTAATTAGTGTTTGTGCCAAGTAGAACCTATAGGATAACCTATGGTAAGAGTAAATTTGATTCTGCTGAAAAACAGAAACTTTGTGCTCACGAGAAACAATTCAATAAATCACAGAAACGTGTTTTTGCGTTGATTCCTTTTGATGTAGATCAATAGACAAATTGCCTAGGACGAATTATTTTGGTAGGATTTTTCAGGTTCCAGAAGTATTCGAAAGTTACAGATTTCTACAGACTGTTCTGTTTTTTGACAGATTCTATTTTTCGTGTGTTGTTTCCTTATTTTGATGCATCTATGGCTAGTATGTAGGGGTATGAACCATAGATAAGTTGGAATACAGTAGGTTTAACAACAATATAAATAAATAATGAGTTATTTATAGTACCTTATGTGGTGGTTTTTCTTTCTTGTACTAACGGAGCTTATGAGATTTCCTGTTGAGTTTTGTGTTGTGAAGTTTTCAAGTTTTGGGTAAAGATTTGATGGACTATGGAATAAAGGGTGGCAAAAGTCTAAGCTTGGGGATGCCCATGGAACCCCAAGATATTCAAGGATAACCAAAATCCTAAGCTTGGGGATGCCCTGGAAGGCATCCCCTCTTTCGTCTTCGTCTATCGGTAACTTTACTTGGAGCTATATTTTTATTCGCCACATGATATGTGTTTTGCTTGGAGTGTCGTGTATGATATTAGTCTTTGATTTTTAGTTTACCACAATCATCCTTGCTGTACATACCTATTGAGATAGAAATACTTGATTTAAAATTTTCTATGTGCTTCACTTATATCTTTTGAGCTAGATAATTTTTGCTCTAGTGCTTCACTTATATCTTTTAGGGCATGGCGGTGGCTTAATTTTGTAGAAATTGTTAATCTCTCATGATTCACTTATATTATTTTGAGAGTTTCTTAGAATAGCATGATATTTGCTATGGCTATAAAATTGGTCCTAGAATGATGGGCATCCAAGTTGGGTATTATAAAAACTATCATAGAAGTGAATTGGGTGCTATGGTCAATTTGATACTTGATAATTGTTTTGAGATATGGAGGTGGTGATTTTAGAGTCATGCTAGTTGATGTAATTGTGAATTTAAAGAATACTTGTGTTGAAGTTGGAAAGTCCCGTAGCATGCATGTATAGTAAAAGTTGTGTAACAAATTAATTGCATGGGGTGCTCTTTTGATTGCCTTCCCTTGTGTGGAGGTCGGGGGCGCGCGATGGTTAACTCCTGCCAACCTCCCCCCTAGGAGCATGCGCGTAGTGCTTGGTTTTTGATGACTTGTAGATTTTTGCAACAAGTATATGAGTTCTTTATGACTAATGTTGAGTCCATGGATTATACGCACTCTCACCTTCCATCATTGCTAGCCTATTCGGTACCGTGCATTGCCCTTTCTCACCTTGAGAGTTGGTGCAAACTTCGCCGGTGCATCCAAACCCTGTGATATGATACGCTCTATCACACATAAACCTCCTTATATCTTCCTCAAAACAGCCACCATACCTACCTATTATGGCATTTCCATAGCCATTCTGAAATATATTGCCATGCAACTTTCCACCGTTCCGTTTATCATGACACGCGTCATCATTGTCATATTGCCTTGCATGATCATGTAGTTGACATCGTATTTGTGGCAAAGCCACCATGCATAATTTTTCATACATGTCACTCTTGATTCATTGCCCATCCCGGTATACCGCTGGAGGCATTCATATAGAGTCATATCTTGTTCTAGTTTCGAGTTGTAATTCATGAGTTGTAAATAAATATAAGTGTGATGATCATCATTATTAGAGCATTGTCCCTTATTAAAAATAGAAAGGCCAAAAAGAAAAAAAAGAAAAAAAGAAAGGCCAAAAAAAGAAAAAAAGGACAGGCCAAATAAAAAAAAGGCCCAAAAAAATATATAATAAAAAGGGGGACAATGTTACTATCTTTTTTTCCACACGTGTGCTTCAAAGTAGCACCATGTTCTTTATATAGAGAGTCTCATTTGTTGTCTCTTTCATATACTATTGGGAATTTTTCATTATAGAACTTGGCTTGTATATTCCAACGATGGGCTTCCTCAAAATGCCCTAGGTCTTCATGAGCAAGCAAGTTGGATGCACACCCACTTAGTTTCTTTTGTTGAACCTTCATACATTTATAGCTCTAGTGCATCCGTTGCATGACAGTCCCTACTCCTCATGTTGACATCAATTGATGGGCATCTCCATAGCCCGTTGATTAGCCTCGTCAATATGAGACTTTCTCCTTTTTTTGTCTTCTCCACACAACCTCCACCATCACATTCTATTCCACCCATAGTGATATATCCATGGCTCACGCTCATGTATTGCGTGTAAGTTGAAAAAAGTTTGAGATTGCTAAAGTATGAAACAATTGCTTGGCTGAAACCGGGGTTGTGCTTGATGGGAGTATTTTGTGTGATGAAAATGAAACATAGCCTAACTATATGATTTTGTAGGGATGAACTTTCTTTAGCCACGTTATTTCGAGAAGACATGATTGCTTTATTAGTATGCTTGAAGTATTACTATTTCTTATGTCAATATGAACTTTTATTTTGAATCATTTGGATCTGAACATTCATGCCACAATAAAGAGAAATACATTGAGAAATATGCTAGGTAGCATTCCACATCAAAAATTCTGTTTTTTATCATTTACCTACTCGACGACGAGCATGAATAAAGCTTGGGGATGCTTGATACGTCTCCAACGTATCTATAATTTTTGATTGTTCCATGCTATTATATTACCTATTTTGGATGTTTATGGGCTTTACTTTACACTTTTATATCATTTTTGGGACTAACCTACTAACCGGAGGCCCAGCCCGAATTGCTGTTTTTTTGCCTATTTTAGTATTTCGAAGAAAAGGAATATCAAACAGAGTTCAAACAGAATGAAACCTTCGGGAGCGATCTTTTTTGGAACAAACGTGATCCACAGGACATGGAGTGGAAGTCAAGAAACAAGCGAGGCGACCACGAGTGTGCCCAGCGTGCCCCCACCCTTGTGGGACCCTCCAGCGTCCACGACGTACTCCTTCCTCCTACATATACCCATGTACCCCGCAACCATCAAAGGCGACCACGAGAAACTATTTCCACCACCGTAACCTTCTGTATTAGGTTGAGCTGAGCAATCTCTTCTTGAAGTTCAGGAGGCAAGGATTCCAATATGACATTTAGGCTTACAGGCTTTCGACTGAGTGCATCGGCAACCACGTTGGCCTTACCCAGGTGGTAATTTATTCCAAGGTCATCAATCCTTGACCAACTCAAGCCATCTTCGTTGACGGAGATTTAAATCTGGCTGAGTAAATATGTACTTGAGACTTTTGTGATCGGTAAAAATTTGGCACCTCTTCCCAATGAGATAGTGTCTCCAAATTTTTAGAGCATGAACCACCGCGGCCAATTCCAAATCATCAGTAGGATAATTTCCCTCGTGGGGTCATAGCTATCGCGATGCATAGGCTACTACCTTGCCGTCTTGCATAAGTACGCATCCAAGTCCTTGTCTGGGGGCGTCACAATACACATCAAAACTGCGGTAGATATCTAGAAGAGTCAACACCGGTGCGGTTGTCAACCATATCTTTAGATCATTGAAACTTTCACACAATCCTCAGACCATTCCAACTTCTTATCCTTTTTGAGCAGCTCTGTCATGGGTTTAGCAATCTTGGAAAACCCTTCAATGAAATGACGGTATATCCGGCTAATCCAAGAAAACTCCGGATCCGTGATACAGTGGTGGGTGGAAACCAATCGAGCACATCCTTTACTTTGCTTGGGTCCACAGCTATACCTTCAGCAGATAGCACATGCCCAAGAAATCCAACTTGCTTGAGCCAAAACTCACATTTACTAAATTTGGCGTATAGCTGATGTTCGCGGAGTCATTGTAACACTGCTCGGAGGTGTCCTTTGTGATCTTCTTCACTTCTTGAGTAGATAAGTATGTCATCAATGAAGACTACCACAAACTTACCGAGGAAGTCCATGAATACTTTTTTCATCATATGCATGAAGAAGGCAGGGGCATTGGTGAGACCAAATGACATAACTGTATATTCATAAAGACCGTTGAGGGAGTCCTGGATTAGGGGGTATCCGGACAACCGGACTATATACATCGTCCGGACTATTGAAGCGTGAAGATACAAGACTCAAGACTTCGGCCCGTGTCCGGATGGGACTCTCCTTTGCGTGGAAGACAAGCTTGGCAATCCGGATATTATGTTTCCTTCCGTGTAACTGACTCCATGTAAACCCTAGCCCTCTCCGGTGTCTATATAAACCGGAGAGGATGGTCCTTAGAAGGCCGATCACAATTACAATCATACCATCATAGGCTAGCTCTTAGGGCTTAGCCTCTACGATCTCGTGGTAGATCTACTCTTGTACTACTCATATCTTCAATATTAATCAAGCAGGAAGTAGGGCTTTACCTCCATCGAGAGGGCCCGAACCTGGGTAAACATTGTGTCCCTTGCTTCTTGTTACCATCAGCCTAAGACGCACAGATCGGGACCCCCTACCCAAGATCTGCCGGTTTTGACACCGACATTGGTGCTTTCATTGAAAGTTCCTCTGTGTCGTCGCCGTAAGGCTCGATGGCTCGTCTCGTTGTCAAGGACGACATCACCTCTGGGGGAGCGCTGGCTGTAGGCCACACTCTCCGGCTTGGCGACTTCATTATGGCTGCCCCATCGGCTGTCGCGCCAACGATGGCCTCTCGGGTCGTCACGCATAACCTTCGCATCAATTTAGAGCTTGCTGAAAAGATGGATCCGATTGAGCTCTCCTCCCTTAATGAGCTCTTGGATCGCATCGCCGCTTTGGGAGTCGCTACGGACTACGACCGGATTGGGCTTAAACCCGACCAAAGGGACATTAGATCCCTGCCGGCCACCCATGAGATAGAGGTAGCGGAGGAACCACACACGGGTAGCCCCTCAACTTTGAGGACGAATTATGTCCGGATCATCGAACTCAGTGAGCCGAACACCTACTCAAAGGAAGACATGACCCGGGTCCCAGACTTATAATCGGGCATCGGGCCGAAGAGATTGGTAATACTCTGGATCCCGAACTGTCAGGCTCGGAACCTCCCGTACCCCCGGGCGTTAGATCGGATCAAAATCCGGATTCAGCTGACGACACTCGCTCAGACTTAAACCGTCTCTCCTGCATTAGGCAAGAGCCCCAGGAGACGGTACACCGTTACTGGGCCAGATTCCTCCTTGCGCTTAACAAGGTCGAGGGCTGCCACAGGGAGGATGTAGTCTCACTTTTCTGCAAAAATTGCACAGACAAAGGACTCCTTAATGCTTTAAGTCACCGTGACATATTACACTTTGCGGACTTGGCAACCATAGTACAAAAGTACTGTGCGATGGAAAGCGCCTGGAAGACCCTAACAAAATTTTGGGATAGTACGGCCCTCACCAGAACCTTTGTCCGAACTAAACGGCCGAACTCTCGTAAGTCGACCAATTCAATTCCCAAGAAACCAAAACCCGCCCCAGGGCATGGAACCACATTGGAACAATGGCTCAATGGGCCATGTAAGCTTCACAGTACGCCGGACGCAACACCAACCCATAGCCTTAGGGCATGTTGGATAGTCCGACAGGTAGCAAAAAGTGGCGAGGATCTCCTCGAGAGCCATAAAGCAGAACAACATCCCGCCAAGGAACACAATACGGTACTAATAGTCTTCGAGACCTTCGCCTCAAACAATAGGCGCAAGCGAGCTCATCGAAGCTCCGCGGAAATCTGCCATGTGGCAAAAATAAATTCGTGGAATGACACTGCTATAACTTTCAATGTCAGTGACGAACCCCAATTCCAGACCATCCGGGCACCAGCCGCTCTGGTCCTTAGCCCAATAGTGGATGGCTTTCGGCTCACTAAAGTATTCATGGACGACGGAAGTGGATTGAACTTAATCTACGAAGAAACACTCAAGAAGATGGAAATTGACAAAAGCCGCATTGAACAAAGCGGCACAACCTTCAGGGGAATTATCCCTAGTCGAGAAGCACGGTGTGCGGGGAAAATCACACTCGATGTGGTATTCGGCACCCCAGAGAATTATAGGTCCGAAGAAATCACATTCCAAGTGGCTCCTTTCAGCAGCGGATACCACGCCCTTCTAGGGAGGGATGCGTTTGCAAGCTTTCAAGCTACACCCCATTACGGGTACATGAAGCTTAAAATGCCCGGACCCAATGGAATCATCACTCTAGCTAGTGATCTGGACGTCGCACTCCATGCCGAAAACAAAACCGCAGCACTAGCCTTGGAAGCACTTTCTGAAGCCCTAGCAGCAGAAGAATTAACAACACTGCGCACCACCGTGGACAGGGAGGACGTGATACTCAACAAGAGACCCAAGTCCACCTCATTTAAACCCGCAGATGAGATAGTCTAGTTCCAAGTCCACCCAACGGACCCCACGAAGACAGCTTCCATCGGAACACAGTTGAGCCCCGCTATGGATGCCGCACTGCGAGACTTCTTACGCGAGAATTGGGACATTATCGCCTGTCACCCATCGGACATGCCAGGCATCCCGCGCCGATTGGCCGAACATAGCCTTAACATACTTAAGGTATACAAACCTATCAAACAGACCCTAACGTGATTTTCAGAGCCCAAACAGCAAGCCATGGGGGAAGAGCTAGCCAAGCTACTTGAGGCCGGATTCATCAGAGATATCAAGCATCCGGATTGGCTGGCGAACTTGGTAATTGTACCAAAGAAGGACAAATCCTGGCGCCTGTGCGTCGACTTCAAAGACCTCAACAAGGCTTTCCCCAAAGATCCCTTTCCCCTCCCTCGCATCGATCAAATCATTGACGCCACAGCAGGACAGGACTCGCTGTGTTTCCTCGACGCATACTCTGGATACCATCAAATAAAATGGCAGAGTCTGACCAAGCTGCAACAGCTTTCATAACGCCATATGGCCCTTTCTGCTTCAACACTATGCCTTTCGGGCTTAAGAATGCCGGCGCAACCAATCAACGCATGATTCAAACATGCCTGGAAAAGCAAATCGGCAAAACAGTGGAGGCATACATGGACGACGTAGTCATAAAAACAAGACACGTTGAAACCCTAATAGATGACTTGAGGCTTATGTTCGACAACCTCCGAACATACTACATCAAGCTGAATCTAGATAAATGCGTTTTCCATGTCCCCTCTGCAAAAAACTGCTGGGCTTCATCGTTTCCAATAGAGGAATTGAAGCTAATCCGACAAAAATCCGAGCTTTGTCGCAGTTGGCTATACCAACAGACCTCAAACACATCCAGAAACTAGCTGGATGCGTGGCTGCTTTGAGCCGCTTTATCTCCAGGTTAGAAGAAAAGGCATTACCTCTTTACCGCCTTCTTCGACGCACCGAACACTTCGTGTGGACAGATGCAGCCGCGGCCGGACTCGATGAAATAAAGACCTTATTGGCCAATAATCCAGTCCTAACAGCGCCAAATATCGGCGAACCTATGCTGCTGTACATAGCTGCAACACACCATGTTGTAAGCGCAGTACTCGTCGTCGAATGAGAGGGTGACGGATACAAATTCCCACTACAGAAGCCGGTTTATTACATATCCACGGTCCTCACCCCATGCAAATCGATACCCACACTATCAAAAAATAGCATACACGGTCTTCATGGCATCCCGAAAGATACCCACACTACTTTCAAGAGTGTTCGATTACGGTGGCCTCCGAAGTACCACTAAACAATATAATAAATAACCGCGATGCCACGGGCCGGATCACTAAATGGGCCATCAAGCTCCTTCCGTTCAACATAACATACAAGCCTCAGCGGTCTATCAAATCGCAAGTATTAGCTGACTTTGTCGCCGAATGGACGGGAGCCGAACTCCCTAAAGAGTACGGCGCGTACTCTAACTAGATCATGCACTTCGACGACTCTAAAATGCTGGCCGGATTGGGAGCAGGCGTAGTCCTGACGTCTCCCACCGGAGACACGGTCCAATACGTCCTCCAAATATTATACACAGACTCCAACAATGCAGCCGAATATGAGGCTCTGTTGCATGGTCTTCGAATGGCAGTCTCTATGGGCATTCAACGCCTAGAGGTGCACGGGGATTCAAACCTCGCAATATCACAAATAAAAGGAGACTTTGATGCCAAGGATCCGAAAATGGCGGCCTACCATAATGTCGTCCTTAAAATGTCAGCTTGGTTCGAGGGGCTCGAATTCCACCATGTGGCTCGAGAAAACAATCAAGCTGTAGATGTCCTAGCCCGCATTCCTGGAAAGGTTGTTCAAGCCATCCGTGGTATGGGAAGGGGAGTCCGGCAATACCAGCACGGATCCGAATACATCCCCAGATTCCGAACTATCAGACATAATCGGAGGCTCTACCACCAAAATAACATCGTCAGCCCATGAAATAATGGCTATCATCGCCCTGTGGACTGAGCCTTTCTTGGCCTACCTAAATAGGCAGGAGCTCCCCGAAGATCAAAATGAAGCACGCTACATCATCCGGCATTCTAAAGCTTACAAAGTCCATGAAGGGGAACTCTATAAGAAAAGTGCGACCGGAGTGCTCCAAAGGTGCATCTCCGAAGAGGAAGGGCGGCAGCTCTTGGCTGAAATCCATGCCGGACTAGGCGGGCACCACACAGCGGCTCAAGCACTAGTCAACAAGGCCTTCTGTACAGGTTTCTATTGGCCGACGGCCCGAGCAGACTCACAGGACCTTGTCCAACATTGTGTCGGTTGCCAGCTCTTTTCCAATCAGAGTCATATGCCCCCTAACGCTCTCCAAACAATCCCCATAACTTGTCCCTTCGCGGTCTGGGGGCTGGATATGGTTGGATCTCTTAAAGGCGGAAGCCACGAGAAAAAAAATACTTATTGGTCATGGTAGACAAATTCACCAAATGGATAGAAGCCAAACCAGTGAAAACGGCCGAATCCGGACCAGTGATAGACTTTATATCCGGGGTCGTACACAGATACGGTGTCCCCCATAGCATCATCACCGATAACGGCTCAAATTTCACAGCCGATGAAGTGAAAGCTTGGTGCGGCAAAATGGGCATTAAGCTCGACTATGCTTCCGTCTACCATCCTCAAACAAATGGCCAGGTCGAACGGGCAAACGGTCTCATCGTGAGCGACATCAAACCCAGACTAGTGTGATCCTTGACAGAGTCGAACACTCATTGGGTCGAGGAGCTCGACTCCGTACTCTGGGGGGGCTGCGGACCACGCCGAATCGCACCACCGGATATACACCATTTTTTATGGTGTATGGCACGGAAGTAGTACTACCCTGCGACATAATACATGATTCGCCACGCGTACGCAAGTACGAAGAGAAGGAAGCCGAGTTAGATCGACAGGATAACTTGGACGCCCTGGAGGAGGAGCGCGACGTCGCTAAGGCCCATTCCGCATTCTATTAGCAACAGGCTCGATGATACCAAAGCAGAGAAGTGTGGGCCAAAACTTATAATATTGGCGAGCTCGTTCTACGCTTACCGGAGAAGAAGAAGGACAAGCTCAAACCCAAGTGGGAAGGTCCCTTCATCATTGACAAAGTTCTCACCGGAGGAGCATACCGCTTACGTAATGCGTCCAATAACAGACTCGAGCCGAACCCATGGAACATGGCCAGACTCTGGAGATTCTACGCCTAGCGCCGAACTCAGTGTTTGTCTCCTTACCTCCCCCTTTTTTAATTATGCTCCCTCCCTCTTCCTTTCTCGATCCTTTTCTCTTCACACAAAGTATTTAGTACAGTACGGACTTCCGGATTACTCCGGCCGCACTATGTGTGTAGGAACTACCTGGGGGGCTTCCTATATGGAAGCTAAACATAACTTACTCTAAAAGGCTTTTTGCCCATCACACATGCGTTTTCCATGTGTGCCTTTTCTTCACCATTATATGCATCGATATGACTTAAGATGTGGCCAAGCTGGGTTGCCTGGCTCCTGTGTTTATGCCCTACGTTCCCGTTAATTTGGCTAGGACATAAGGGGAGCACCTCTGCGATTGTTACTGCTGGTTCAGCCGGATGTGTACCTCAGACTGGGTGAAGCCGAAAGCTAGTTTCCTTAAGAGAATATTCGGTCGGTGAACAAAAGATGTCTTCATTTATCATAACATAAATCCCTAGAAGTTTTGTATCCTGCGCCATGGTTTGCAGTTCGGACATGTGCCTTGTCGCATGCCTACCCAGGGAAAGGAACCCTTAATGGAACTATTCTCCCTGGAAGATGTTTCTTACTATCCATGTAATATAACATAACTAGTTGGGTACTTGTCTGTTCAAGCACTTATGACCCCTACGCCTGGTCTCCACGCATACTCCGGTTTTGTATAACCGAGCGGGTATTCAGACACACCCCGGACTGTAGGATCCGGGGGTTGAAGCGAAAAGGTCCGCCATGACAAATGATTTTAATCCGGCTAGGGGCTACTTATGTCCATTGAATTACACAGTCTCTTGGACTGACTATATTCCTCCTCTATACCATCCAACAGGCTATCTAGCTTACAATCCTGTTGAGAATACTTTGCAGCTAACGCCAGCTGGTCATATACCAAACTCACGGGAATTTCTTGCCCATCTTGCCCTGCCGATCCGACTTCGCCATATGGTTCGGGTCCAGCTTGGTGTAGCGCGTCTTCACCATGGCCCATGCTTCTCTTGCACCTTGCCGGCAGGCTGACATCTTCCACAAGCGGAAGCGCCGCCGTGCTCCTTGAAGCATGTCCAGAAGCTCCCCCATGCCATTCGGCAGGAAGCTTGATGGCCACAAAGCCTGTGCAACGCCCTGCATCGCCTGCCGAGCTCGCTCGTGAAGTTGTGAGAGGTCTTGCAGTAAATCGACTGCAGAGGCGGGCATCTCCTCCTCAGGGCGACCCGTTAGCATTCCTACAAGCACAACTATTTCAATATACTTCCTCGCCGAACTATGCTATAGTTCGTTTAGGCACTTACGATAAATGCCGCGACGAAGCCTTTTGTTCTCCTTCACAGAGTCTGCCAGCTGCGCGCGGACGTCTTTCAATTCCACGTCCAGTCAAACATTGGCATCTTGGAGAGTATTCTTCTCCTGCCTAACTTGCGTAAGAATGCGCTCGCCAGCCTTTAGTTGCCTCTAGAGATGCGACTCGTCATCTCTCCCGCCCTCCAGATTTACTCCAGGGTTATCTGCAGAATTTTCTGTTAAAATCGTCATACCAGCTAGTTGCTAACTGGTACATTTTCGTATAATCGAGATAAATATTACCAGATGAGGCCTTCTGGGATCCCTCTAGCTTGGCAATCGTGGCCCTCAGTTGGGTCTTGCACTCCTCTAGCTCCCGAGACAATTGCTCATTCTTATCTACAAGAACTTGCGCATAAATTGATCCTTAAAACTGTTGTTCCAACCGTTTCAAGTCTCAGGGGCTACTGCTATACATACTTATCAAACTTTCTTACCCGTATATCTTTGGTATACTGGCCCGTCGCCCGGGCAAGCCCGCCTTGAGCAGCCCGGATGTATGCATCTCCCGAATTGAAAGCATTAAATGCCTCTTCGGAAAAGATATTGTTACAAAGCACGGCCCGTCGACGCCGGTGATTCATGGCGCTCTCTACTACTGAATTTGTGGCAGAGAGCATGTCTGCGTCCTCTATCGGAGGACTATACGGCATCGGCCCTACGTCCGCCTCCTTTCTCAAAGTCGGTTTGGGAGCTCGACTGGTGGAGGCGTGGTTGGCAGGATCCCCGGATATAGTCCGGATACTCCTCTTCCTACCAGGATGTAAAGGGCACTGTTGTACTTCAAATAACAACAATTACATGACAGGTTGTTTCCTTACCTCTGTAGAGGCGTGTCGGCCCTAACCGCCTTCCTCTTGAGCCTACCCAATCCGGACGCCTGTGGCTGACGGGTCCCTAGGGGCTCGGCCCTACGCTCCGAAAACGTCGCCTCTGCAAAAACATGACACTTCAGGGATAAGGCATGACATGAGGAAAGAGTCCTCTTCGGAGGATCGAGTCTTCGGCTTGGCTTACACGCGACGAAGGTAGCAGTCTAGGATAATCAGCAGTAATAGCCACTAAGGTGCCATCATGGCTCGCCCGATAAAATATCCCGTCGACAAGCTCCATGGCCGCATCTGGGTCTTCTTCGAGTTCTGGATCCAGGGCCCTTTCGGGGTCCTCTGGCTGCGGGGAAGGGGTGGAGATTCCTTCTACGACCCTCCTTAGTTCCTGCTCGGAAATATCGAGGCAGGTAACCTTAGCAAAGAAGGCCACAATAAGTGAAGCAGGAAAATAAATGATGACTTACCCAGTTTGGGGGATTGTACATGGAGAACCCGTCCCACGGTTTGATTTGAAGGAAGTCTTCCTCTTCTCCTTTGTATAGATCGGAAAGTATCCTTGCCAGAACAGTGGCGAAGTCCGGACCCTTACGGCCACAACGGGTGGCATCGTCTTCCCTGTTGAAATGCCACATGGGATTGCCCCGATATTGAAGCGGCTGCACTCCCCGCATTATGCATATTGCCATGACCTCGACTATCGTTAGTGCGGACTTGGCCAATAACTTTATCCTGCTCATCGGGAAATGTATTTCCCTGGTATCCTCTTCTTGAGGGCCTCGGGGGCGCCAGCTTAGATGTGCCCTCGGCGGGGCGTTACTGAACTTGGGGAGTCCTGTCCAGACTGGATCCAGAAGGGGGACGTCGTCAATATAAAACTACTCTGAAGCCTAGTTCTTTGGTGCCTTCTTGGGAGTGTCAAATAGGTATCCGGTCTCGGCGATACGCCATACTTCGGCCCCACCCACTTGACATAGGGACTCTCCCTGGTTGCGGGGGACAAGGCAGAACAAGTTCTTCCACAAACCGAAATGAGCCTCGCAGCCTAGAAATAGCTCACAAAGGGCGACATACCCAGCTATATGTAGTACAGAGGCTGGGGAAAGTTGTGCAACTGGAGGCCGTAGAACTCCAGGAGCCCATGAAGGAATGGATGAATAGGGAACCCGACGCCCCTTAATAGATGAAGAATGAGGCATATTCGCTCCTCTGGAGACGGATTAGGGGATCTCTCTGCTTGTTCTCGGCCGTTATAGGTGGCTATTCCGGCCCATACGGGGACCATGAACGTCGGTGCGAGAAGCCCTTGGGTTTGTAACTTTCTCAAACGTCTATGAGGAACTGAGCACTCTCCCCAGTCCCCTGGCTTGGGGCAAGGGGAGCGAGCAGAAGAGCTGCGATGGCCGGCCATGTTGGAATGGTTTTTTCGGGGCGCTCTGTTGGATGCTTGCTCGAGGGGGAAGAGTGAGGTTCGGATCTGGGAATTCCCATCTCTTCAAATAGACGGCTAGCCAGAAGGATCGGGGTGGCAAATGCAAAAATACCTTGACTCCTCGCATTCTCTCGACACGTGGAAATGGTAATTATTAAGGCACTGAAGCCGAGGAGTACAACATTGACGAGAAGCCGGACACTGTTCATCGTAATAGGTACATTGGAGTATTCGGAGATGGAACCCGCCTTGCAATGCCGAAGACAAGACTGCGCGCCGCACTCATCGTCATTGAAGCCTGGTTCAGGGGCTACTGAGGGAGTCCTGGATTAGGGGGTATCCGGACAGCCAAACTATATACATCGTCCGGACTATTGAAGCGTGAAGATACAAGACTCAAGACTTTGGCCCATGTCCGGATGGGACTCTCCTTTGCTGGGAAGACAAGCTTGGCGATCCGGATATTATGTCTCCTTCCTTGTAACCGACTCCATGTAAACCCTAGCCCTCTCCGGTGTCTATATAAACCGGAGAGGATGGTCCTTAGAAGGCCGATCACAATTACAATCATACCATCATAGGCTGGCTCTTAGGGTTTAGCCTCTAAGATCTCGTGGTAGATCTACTCTTGTACTACTCATATCTTCAATATTAATTAAGCAGGAAGTAGGGTTTTACCTCCATCGAGAGGGCCCGAACCTGGGTAAACATTGTGTCCCTTGCTTCCTGTTACCATCAGCCTAAGACGCACAGATTGGGACCCCCTACCTGAGATTCGCCGGTTTTGACACCGACGACCGTATCGAGTGGTGAATGCGGTCTTAGGAATATCTTCCTTTTTAATCTTGAGCTGATGATATCCAGTCCGTAGATTAATCTTGGAGAATACCTTGGTCCCACTGAGCTGATCAAACAGGTCATCAATCCTTGGCAGTGGATATTTGTTTTTGATTGTGACATCATTCAGCTGACGGTAATCCACACACATGCGGAGGCTGCCATCCTTTTTGTCCATGAAGATAGAAGGTGATACCCATGGTGAAGAGCTGGGACGGATATATCCTTTCTGGAGCATTTCATCAAGCTATTTCTTTAGCTCTACTAATTCTTATGAGGGCATCCGGTAGTACTTCTTGTGTAATGGTGCGGTTCAGGATACAAGATCTATTGCAAGCTCAAGCTCTCAATCGGGTGGCATGCCGGCAGCTCTTCTGGAAATACGTCAGGAAATTCACTGACCACGGGAATTAATTCCAATTCAGCGACAACGGTGAAGACCATTTCTTTCTTGGGTATACTTCTGCGAGCATAGAATTTTGTAGTCTGCCCCTTCTGACTAGTCAAAGTGACTTCTCGGGTCGCACAATTTATACATACTTGATATTGAGTCAGCTAATTCATACCCAAGATAACATCCAACTTAGTAGAGTCAATAATTATCAAAGAAGTTGGAAAATAGATTCCGTTGATATTGACTTCCAGATTACGGTAGACCAGATTGCTTCTGATTAAGCATCCTGGGGTTGGTACCAACATATTCTTGACCAAAAGCGAACAAGGAAATTTGTTTAGGGCAACAAAACTCTGAGAAATAAAAGAGTGGGAAGCCCCAGAGTCAAATAAAATCACTGCAGGTATATTATTAACAGAAAACATACCAATTATGACTTCGTGGTTCCCTTGGGCTTCATCGGCGGAGAGGTGATGAACGTGCCCAGTGATGTTTTGCTGGTTCGGGCATGACTCCATTAAATTGACTTGTGGCCTGAATATAGCATTCGCCTTGCTGTTCTTGGGACACTGTCTGGCATAATGTCCGGTTTGCCCACAACTGAAGCAAGAATTGTTGCGCTGGCGCTCCTCGTGCACTGGGTTGGTCACGACATTCTTGACTTGAGTCATGGTCTTGTTAACATTTTGTTGCCAATTGGGCTTGTATTACACCTGAGTCTGCTGCCAGGTGAGGGAGTCCTGGATAAGGGGGTATCCGGACAGCCGGACTGTATACATCGTCCGGACTATAGAAGCGTCAAGATACAAGACTCAAGACTTCGGCTCGTGTCCGGATGGGACTCTCCTTTGCGTGGAAGACAAGCTTGGCTCTTTGAATATTATGTTTCCTTCCTTCTAACCGACTCCATGTAACCCTAGCTCTCCGGTGTCTATATAAACTGGAGAGCATGGTCCTTAGAAGGCCGATCACAATTACAATCATACCATCATAGGCTAGCTCTTAGGGTTTAGCCTCTACGATCTCGTGGTAGATCTACTCTTGTACTACACATATCTTCAATACTAATCAAGCAGGAAGTAGGGTTTTACCTCCATCGAGAGGGCCCGAACCTGGGTAAACATTATGTCCCTTACTTCCTGTTACCATCAGCCTAAGACGCACAGACGGGACCCCCTACCCGAGATCCACTGGTTTTGACACCGACATTGGTGCTTTCATTGAGAGTTCCTCTGTGTCGTCGCTTCGAGGCTTGATGGCGTCTTCAATCGTCAACAACACGGTCCAGTGTGAGACTTTTCTCCCCGGAAAGATCTTTGTGTTCGGCGGCTTCGCACTGCGGGCCAATTCGCTTGGCCAGTTGGAGCAGGTCGATAGCTTCGCCCCTGCGCACCAGATCAGGTTCGGAAATTAACTACACGATAGATGTCCGCGGAGACTTGATCTTCGACAGATTTGAGCCTGTGCCAGGAGCGCCGGACAGTCACGACGAGCATGGCCTAGACCTGCTGTTGGACAATGCTCGGGACATCACCCCCGCAGCAGCCCCGGATCTAAATCCAGGGCAGGTTGCGTTGCCTATGGACGGAGGGCTGGGCCCCGCCCCGCAGGCCGCACACTCATCGGCGGTGGAGCCGAACACAGGTCTCACCTCTGTGGAGGCCTGTAACCCCGGGCCCCCGGACTCGTATCTGGTCGTTGGTCCCAGTCCGCTCGCTCTTGAGCAAGCCGAGCCAGGTTGGGCTCCAGTAATGGAGTTTACCGCTGTGGACATCTTTCCGCACTCGCACTTTGGCGACATGTTGAACTCATTAAAGTCTCTCTCTTTGTCAGGAGGCTCTGGGCCGAACTATGTCCGACCCGAGTGGGAAGCAGGCGACGAAGGAATTCGGTGCCCACCCACCACCCACTTGATTGCCATGATCGAAGATTTAACCGACGTGCTTGACTTCGACTCTGAAGACATCGACGGTATGGACGACGATTCAGGAGAAGCTCCTGAATCCCTAGGGCACGGGACTACAACCTTGTCACACGATATATATACATGGTAGATACGCCCAATAAGGACGACAATGATAATCTGGAAGATAAAACACCCAGGCAAAAGCCAAAAAGGCGGCGCAGACGCCGCTCAAAGTCCAGCAATTGCAAAAATAGCGACACGAGCGCAACAAGGGTCGATATACCCGCAA
Organism: Triticum aestivum; assembly: GCF_018294505.1. Lineage (NCBI taxonomy): Eukaryota > Viridiplantae > Streptophyta > Magnoliopsida > Poales > Poaceae > Triticum > Triticum aestivum. The sequence goes on along the minus strand of NC_057804.1, from coordinate 542,162,470 downwards.
ACTCCGAAAGCAACAACTACCACATGGACCCAGCGATGGAGCAGGGTGAGCCAGGTCACGCCAAATCAAGTTCGGAGCAAATACCTGATCACAATGATCCGGAGGGACGAGCTCATGAAGCCGCCCCAGAATAGGAAGGCAGTCCGAACGACGATGCATTCATCATCCCGGACGAACAAGTAGAACGAGACAACCTCCACGGAAAGCTTATGGCCACCGCAAGAAGTCTAAAAAAGCAGAAGCAACGGCTCAAGGCCGCACAAGAAAAGCTCAGCAGAAGATGGAATAAAGTGCTAGACACCAAAGAAATATATGGTGATGACCGCCATACAAAAAGCTATCCGAAGCGCAAGCTACTGCCAGAATTCGACGACGCGGCCGTTCCACCAAAACAAAATTCGACCAAGAAACCAGGCGTACCACTTCACAACCATAACAGAGCGGCTGCGGACACTGTGCATGATCTACGTGAGCATCTGGATAAGAAGGTCGATGCAGCCAGGTCCATCTGTGGACCTAAAAGACACACCCCGGCGAAGGAATATGGTCACCCAAACGCTCACACAAGCCAGATACCAGTCCGGAATAAACTCCAGACACAACAACAGCCGACTACATGCCACAACGCATCCAGATACAGAGGGGCTGCTCACCCCCTGTGCTTCACCGAAGAAGCACTGGACCATAAATTCCCACAAGGCTTCAAGCCTGTGAACATAGAAGCATACGACGGCACCACAAACCCAAGGGTCTGGATCGAGGATTTTATCCTGCATATTCACATGGCTCGTGGGGATGACCTCCATGCCATCAAATACCTTCCCCTCAAGTTGAAGGGACCACCTCGACACTAGTTGAAAAGCCTCCCCGAAAACTCAATTGGGAGTTGGGAGGAACTCGAAGACGCTTTCAGGGCCAATTTTCAAGGGACCTATGTCCGGCCTCCGGATGCAGACGATCTAAGTCACATAATCCAATAGCCTGGGGAGTCCGCCCGCAAGCTTTGGAACAGATTCCTCACTAAGAAGAATCAAATTGTCGATTGTCCGGACGCCGAAGCCTTAGCGGCATTCAAACACGGCATCCGTGACAAGTGGCTTGCCAGACACCTCGGCCAGGAAAAGCCAAGGACAATGTCAGCCTTAACAAGCCTTATGACCCGCTTTTGCGCGGGTGAAGATAGCTGGCTGGCCCGTAAAGGCACCAGTGACCCCACCACATCCGAAATAAGGGATGGCAACGGGAAGCCACGGCGTAATAAAAACAAACGCTAAAACAAGGAAGAGAGCCCGGATAACACGACGGCCAACGCCGGATTCAGCGGCTCTCGACCTGATCAGCAAAAGAAGCCATTCAAAGGTAGTAAAGAGGGACCATCCGGTCTGAACAGAGTCCTGGACAGACTATGCCAAATTCATGGCACCCCGGAGAAACCTGCGAACCACACCCATAGAGAGTGCTGGGTCTTCAAGCAGGCCGGCAAATTAAATGCCGAACACAAGGGGAGGGACACACCAAGCGAAGACGAGGATGAACCTCGCCAGCCGAACACTGGGGGACACAAAAAATTCCCGCCAGAGGTTAAAACAGTAAACATGATCCACGCGACTCACACATCCACGAGAAGGCATGGACGTGCGACCATAGATGCGCACGATGTAGAGCCCATCGTACCTACATCTCATTACTGGATGTCTCATCCGGTCACTTTCAATCACATGGACGACTGAACTAGTATTCGGCGTGGAGGATCACAGGCCTTGGTGCTTGACCCAATAATCGACGGATACCGTCTCACCCGTGTCCTCATGGACAACGGCAGTAGTCTCAATTTAATATACGAGGACACTGTCCGCAGAATGGGGATAAACCCATCCAGAATTAGACAAAGCAACACCACCTTTGAAGGGGTGATACCAGGCGTTGAGGCCTATGGCAGGGGCTCAGTCGCGCTGGAAGTAATATTCAGCCCCCCAGGCAACTCCAGAAGCGAAGAACTGCTCTTCACCATCGCACCTTTCCAAAGCGGCTATTACGCATTGCTTGGAAGAATGGCATTTGCCTGCTTCAACGCATTGCCGCACTATGGCTACCTTACACTCAAGATGCCCGGTCCCCGTGGCGTCATCACCATTAGCGAATAACGGAGCGCTCTTCGCGCGCAGAGGAACACGCGACGGCCCTAGCGGCTGGACTATAAGCGGCCTCCAATATCAGAAAACATGACTGGTCATTACAACCACACACACGGTTAGACGAGTCCGGTAGCCCGGATAAAATTCAAACAGGGCACCGTATATGTAATCCCATAACGGAAACCAGAGGCTGTATATATTTAATACAGCCCCACACTTGGCTCGACCTTATTGGCAGGCCAACATCTTACACTTTTATTATTAATCGCATACTTACGTTGCACTCTCTTACGAGTTTTTCTTTTTTTACAGACAACGTTCACGCGAGACCCTTCCAGGATACGACACAACGGAGACAAAGGCGCAGACGTGCAGCAGGGCCCCGTTCAACATGTTTCTTTTTAGATTAAGCCCCTGTGTAAACCTTTTCTACTGCCTCTTGTTGTTTAACCATCCCATGGGTTCTATACCCACAGAGGATACTGCCATTATTGGCATTTGGCCACGGCAGACTAAATTGCACGTACCTAGGAATTAAGGGCTTATAATAGGCTCTTGTTAGCCTCTTTTCCTTTACAAAGACCGAATACCCTCGGGAGTGTTCAGCGTCACGAGTTTGGCCGTATATGCATCAGCTCCGAATCATGTCTTTGGTCAAATGTTGGGTTTGCCCGGCTCCTGGGTTTGCCGCCTTACGTTCCGTTATCACCGGCTAAGGCAGGCCAAAGGAGAACTACTGCGATTGTGCCCCGGTTATTCCGGATGAGCGCCTCAGTAGAGAAAGCCGAAAACTGACTGTCATGATACGGCGAGAGACTGTTCAACCACTCGAAGACTCATCGGAATCCCTAAAGATTCCTCCGCATTAACGAAGGGCCGTTTCCCGGCCATGTACACATGCGCCCGTATTCGGATGCACGCGAAGGTACCAGGGGCTACATAGTAGCCCCACCATTATACTCCCATGGCTAAGCGAAAGTGTTACAGCTATATAGTCCGGTTGCCTAGTTCGACGTGCGATCACCTCCTTAATGGACTAAGACATTGGATCAAGTGTGATTAAGCATATTTTTTGCGAACACCCCCGCATTATATGTGTGGGGGCTAAAGCCAACGACTGCTATCTTTCGGACTACTTATACCTATAAAAACGGCCGCAAAGGGGATACAATCATACTTCCAGGCAAAAGTATAAACATAGCCTCATAATTAAACTAAAACATTGTTTTCTACAAAGATTCGACTTATCACTCGAATAAAACATTCTTCGAGCACTATGCCTCTATTAGGCGGGCACCTTCCGTGACTTGCGCCAAGTAGTGCTCGGCCGGATATTAGCCTCCTACCGGATCGTGGCTCGCTATTACAGTGGCATCCATATCCGTCCAATAGGCTTTAACACGGGCTAGAGCCATCCGCGCACCCTCTATGCACGCAAACCTCCTCATGGCATCAATCCGAGACACGGCCCCAAGGAATTACTGGACCAAACCAAAGTAGTTGTTCAGCTTAGGCCCCTGTGGCCAAAGATGATCTATTACAGACCGCATTGCAAGCCCGGAAAACATGTGGAGCTCCGCCATAGCAGCCACCTTCTCATTTAGCGGCAGCGGGCGAGTAGGAGCATGGAATTGCGACCAGAAAAGCTTCTCCACTTCCTTATCACCTTGATCCTCGAAGAACCTGATAGCGTCAGCTGTACTATTCGTCAGGTCTGCATATGCGTCTGCCAGACTAAAGCGCCTAGCCAGGGGCGCATACTTCGGATCCAAAAACTTTGTCCACAGTAGGTACGAGCCCCCAGCCACGATTTTGTCGTCCTGTTGGAGTTCCTCCCGCATACCTCGAATCTCGGTCCGCATCTCCTTGGCGGCATTCAGTGTCTTGTCCAGCTCGGCCGAACTAGCCGTATTCTCCTTTTCAAGGAGCGCATACCGGTCGACGGCATTTTTCAATTCTTCAACCATTTTGGCCATCTTTTCGACGCTTCGGCGATGAGCAGCCTGTTAGGCTCTCAACTCTTCAGCCGCCTTTAGGGCAGCCACATTGCTAGCCCGAGCTTGTCCCTTGGCCTGAGCAAGCTCTGCCCTTAGGGCCTCCACGGCAGCATCACCATCTGCAGTGCAAACACATGGCATTAATATTATGCCCCTCTTGCATTTCCCTATACATCATAATAAGGGAAGCCGAGCACATACCCTGTGACTCCTCCAGCCGCTTATTCACTAGCGTGATATCGGCATCAATGGATCCGATCTGCCTCCTTAGTTCGGCAACTCCAATAGACTGGTCGGCTCTCGGATCCTTGTATACCTGTGCACATTAACGACATAGCCATTAGTATATGATCCCCCGTTTGCCGCCTACAGCGGGCAACCAGAGTCTCAGGGGCTACTATCTATAGGGAGCACTCCTAGCGCGCGCTTCATAATCAAAAAATTGTGCATTTTTCACTACATACCTCAAAGCATTTGAGTAGGCTTGTAAATGCCTCATTCAAACCGCTGGTAGCAGATAAAATCTTCGTGAGCACCATGCTCATTAAAGAGCAGTGCTCCTCCGAAAGCGCGGCTCACTCCAGATGGCCTGTCAGTACGTCCGGCCGGACACTGAACTGTGCCGGACCCTTCTCATTGCCCCCTGTAGGAGCCAAACGCTCCGGGCTCAGGGTGGCTGACGTGTTAGCCTCCGGCTTCGGCAGATCCAGACTCCTCCGTGATGACACCTCCGTGTCACCCGCTTCATGAGGCGGAGAGTTGGGTGGAGTCTCACTCTCCATCATCTCCGGACGAAGGTCCCCCGAAGACAAACTCTGTTGAGAAGAGCTGCTCGCCGGACTACAAAAGATGAAGTCCTGGTTATGGATCTCGGAGTAACATCACACCTTCGAGTTAATGAATAACTTACGGCTTGGTGGAGGGCTGGCCCCTTGGTGGGCATGACGCGGTGAGGGTGCCCGTCGCGGCAGAGCCCTCTGGTGATGTTTCCTTCCCTTGCTTGGGCGTCTCCGCCTCCAAATCTTCGGAGGCGGCCCTCTTCTTCCCGCATGGGGAGGAGGCTTTGGCCTCCCCTTTCCGGCTATCCTCCATAGGATGGGTAGCGATTTCCCCGGTCTGGATGCATAGCGCGTGAAGTTTGGCTTCACCGCCCTTTCCTTCGCCTTTCCCTGAAGGGATTTTGCTGAGCGCCCGGCCCAGCATCTTTGCAATAGTGGGACCAGGCGAGCCTTCAGGAAGTGGTGTTGGACACGTAATATTCTCCGCCTTGTTGAGCCATTCCTGTCCACGGAAGGATTTTCAGAATAATGGTTATTATAAATATAAATGAAGTGTCCGGCTTTAAGGTTACTTACTTGGGCATCTAGGCGATTGCAGCTTAGGCCCGCATTCTCGGTGGTGTCTGGACACTTTACATGTGTTCCGAAGAGTAACTTGCACATTCCTTCGAGCGTCAGGCCAAAGAAGTCCTTAATAGTCCGCAGACCCTCCGGATTAAACTCCCACATCCGGAGAGGCCGACATTTGCACGACAACATCTGTCGGACTAGCATTACCTGAATGATGCTGACAAGATTTATGTCCCTCTCAATAAGCTCCCGGATGCGATTCTGCAGATCTGGTACATCGCCAGCAGGCCCATAATTCCGTCCCACATCGTTCCAAGATGCCAACTGTGAAGGAGGGCCTGAGCGGAACTCGGGGGCAGCTACCCACTTTGTGCCTCTGTCAGCAGTGACATAGAACCATCTCCGTTGTCATACGTCCGATACTTCCGGAAAAGAACCCTCTGGCCATGGGGCATTAGCGTTTCTGCTTATTATAGCGCCTCCGCACTCCACATGTCGCCCCTCGATCATCTTCGGCTTCACATTGAAGGTCTTCAGCCATAAGCCGAAGTGTGGGTTGACGTGGAGAAAAGCCTCACACACAATAATGAAAGATGAGATGTGGCGGATGGTGTCTGGAGCCAGATCGTGAAAATCCAACCCATAGTAGAACATGAGCCCCCTCACAAAGTGGTCGAGGGTGAGGCCCAGGCCTCGGAGGAAGTGAGGAATGAACACGATGCTCTCATTGGGCTCCGGCGTGGGGATAATTTGCCCGGAGCAGGAAGCCTGTGCTGGACATCGACAGTCAGGTATCCGACCTCCCTAAGCTTCGCAATATCCTCCTCCTGAATCGAGGAGGCCACCCACCGGCATGTTGCATCGGATCCGGACATGCTGGAGGATCTGGGGTGCTAGAGCTTAGGTTTTGAGTGCCGGAGCTCGAGGGTGAGGAAGAGCAGGAGAGGTGGTAAAAAGGCGTAGGACTTGACCCCTTTTATAAAAAGGGATGAATACCAAGAGTCCTCAGTGTGACCGCTTGAGACTTATCTGAAATACACGGAATCATACCAACGGTCGCCGTGGGGGCACATATGCCCATATTGATAAAAGAGCCTGTATTAAGGGGGACACGATCTCTACTTTGGCAGGACGTGCCAATAAAACCGCCTCGCGACGCGAGTCGAGGGGGAGCAGGAGACGCCGGTTCGTGTTGGACCAGGCCTTGATGCAAGGGCACGACATGCTAAAATTGCTAGCAGAACGGATTTATGCTAGGGTATGTGAAGATCATCTTACAGATCTGGACACGGTCTACGTGTTCGATAACCATCTTGGAGTATTCGAAGGAGGAACCCGCCTTGCAATGCCGAAGACAAGACTGCACGCCGGACTCATCGTCATTGAAGCCAGGTTCAGGGGCTTCTGAGGGAGTCCTGGATAAGGGGGTATCCGAATAGCCGGACTGTATACATCGTCCGGACTATAGAAGCGTCAAGATACAAGACTCAAGACTTCGGCTCGTGTCCGGATGGGACTCTCCTTTGCATGGAAGACAAGCTTGGCGATTCGGATATTATGTTTCCTTCCTTGTAACCGACTCCATGTAAACCCTAGCTCCCCGGTGTCTATATAAACCGGAGAGCATGGTCCTTAGAAGGCTGATCACAATTACAATCATACCATCATAGGATAGCTCTTAGGGTTTAGCCTCTACGATCTCGTGGTAGATCTACACTTGTACTACACATATCTTCAATATTAATCAAGCAGGAAGTAGGGTTTTACCTCCATCGAGAGGGTCCGAACCTGGGTAAACATTGTGTCCCTTGCTTCCTGTTACCATCAGCCTAAGACGCACAGATCAGGACCCCCTACCCGAGATCCGCCGGTTTTGACACCGACACCAGGTACGAGCCTTTTGCGCTTGTGATTGTTATTAGCAGGCTTATTTTTTGATACAAGCTTGTGCTCCCTTTCAGCAATGAAAGCCTTGTTCACCAAAGTTTGAAAATCTAGGAAATCAAACATACTGAGATTACACCGGAGTTGCGGGTTTAATCCAGCAAGAAATCTGGCAATCTTTCTTTCTTTAGTGGCCACATCATATAGGGAGTAGCGTGACAGATGATTGAATTTTTGCAAATATTTACCCACAAACTGATTTCCTTGGAGGAGCGTGAGAAATTCCTGCTACTTAGTCTTCATAATTCCAGTAGGGATATGATATTTCTGGAATTGTTCCTTGAATTTTAACCAGGTGATTTCTTCATCAGCAGGCCACATGGCTTTTGCATTTTCCCACCATATGGTAGCAGCGCCTTCAAGATAATGTGTTGCAAATGGAACCTTATCTCCTTCTTCAGTATGAGCAATCTCAAGTTTCTTCTCAATAGTTCGCAACCAATCGTCTGCATCCAAGGGATCAACAACCTGACTAAAACTGGGAGGCTTGGTGCTTTGAAAATATTTCAACTTAGAATGATGACCGTTCTGATTCCCATTCTGTACAACCACAGCTTTCACACTTCTTAATATTTCAATCAGATCATTTTTCGTCTTTCCTCAAACATACGCAGAATTTGCTCAGTGGAGGTTGGATTTGGCGGTGGTGGAACGTACGGCTCAGGGGAATGTCCTACCTATCGTGCGGAACGACGAATAGGATAACCCTCACGAACGTTTCTACTGGTGCCTCCCCGCGTCATCCTATTGTGATTTTTCCCAAGGCAACGCAACCGAGATGAGAAATATTCAAAATAAATTGGGGAAAGCTAGCAACAAAAGCCGGAGAAAAACCTAAAAGACAAAGGAAATACGGTGAATAAAATAGAGTTCCAACATAATTATACATAGACTCATACATGAAATATAAACCACGTGCCAGGTTCAACTAATCTCATACATGGAACGAAATCTCATGACTCGTACGACTACATCTGTACACCATACTGACGACTGCGAATACTCAGAAGCTCTACTGCTCTGCTGGAGCTGCAGGGTCCTCTCCTGAAGCGGACTCGGATCCTGAACTGACATGGTTAACTAAGACCTCTAGGTGAAAGGTAACACGACGACGCTGCCTCGAGGGCTCTCCCTCTAGGGCAGGTGTAGGGTGAAGCATCGGGGCTGCAGGGGTAGCGAGAAGTGAAACCCACTCAGCAGGAGCACTGAGAGGACTCACGGTCGCGGTGCCCGGGCTACTCGGAGGAGTAACCTGTGAAACAGGGGAACTAGAACTGGCTGGAATATAAGGAGTAAATCCCACAGATGCTGGAGCAGTGACAGATCTAGTAGAGGCTAAAGCAGTACGGGCATGAGTCAGCTCTCGAGCCAGCTCGTGGATCATAAGATAGCTAGCAGTGATATAACGAGAAAGGTGGCTAGCAACACTATCGGACTCCGAATCAATGATAGGGAAACGTACACGACCATTATCGTGTAGAGAAGGATTGCAGTAGAAACCTGGGTGATTCTACATCCGGACCTCGTTGTAACGAAGCTCGACAAGGACCTCGAATGCAGCAAAGTGGACAGCCTGAGAAGTGGTAGAAGCGTAACCGCTCTGAGAGGTACGAGTGTAAGTGCTGGAATCGGAACTAGTGCGAAGAGTAACCATGGCATGATACTCATACATTGAGTCACCGAGGGGGTACAGCTGACCACACGTTATGAAGGAGATGCAACGACGTGTACGGCATCAGCTGCAACTGGCACGGATACGGCACCGGAACCATCTACACTCACAACCATTAGTAGGTTTGCATAAAAATAAAACAAGTGCATGCAATGCAACAACCAGCTACAAATGCTACCGGCAACCAACTAAAACTTTTATCTAACATCCAGTTAACATCTCGTAGTCTAGCATGGCCTATAGTCAGCACGGCTCTAATACCATGCATTGTGGCACCCCGGCTCAGTGCGACCAGTTTACCTTGCATTGCCAGCCCAGAGACCATGTCTTCTGGCAACACACAACATCTTGGTACAGAAAAACAACCGCTTTATTGATGCTAGCGGATCAGAGTTTACATTACAATAGGTGGTGAGGCCAAGCGGCACACACGGTACGACTGAACAAAATGTACATTATTTAGTTAACATGAATGGGCCTCTATCATAACAACTATGCGGAAGCGGAACAACATCGTAGCAGAAACTCCATAGCACAGGGACACAGATGTGGACACGATCTAGACTCGGACAACACTCCTTTCCAATGAGACTTTCCTGAAATCTGGCATGACACGCCAGGTTAGTACATTGAATGTACTTGCAATCTCACAACAAACATAAACATAATGACAAACAATATCATCACAAATAATCAATTCATAATAATGCAACAACATAACCATCATCATGTGATCATGCCCTTGTGATAACAGTCCCTTGGACTGACTTACCAACCAACGTACCACCCTCGTGGTCATGACTAAAGATATCTCATGATCCTTCCGGTGATGACAACCACGACCAACATTTGGTCTTAAACGGTGATCCTTCCGGCGATCACAACCACGACCAACACTTGGTCTACACGCAAGATGATCTTTACGATATCATCACCAGTGCAAAGTTTATAACTTAGTATGCAAGATTTATTAAACGTTGAACCATGGTGTGACCTACTTTCGAGCGTGTCCGTAATCGTGGACTCGACTATCGATAGATTAATACACTCTGCAGAGGTAGCGCACTGTAACCACACCACGGAACCCATGGCCTCTCACCCCCATTCGGGTGGACCAACAGCATTCCGACGAAACCCCTCCATTGCATTTGACACTCTCCGGCCACTCCGACTTACTCCCCATTGGGCTAGTCCTGGGTGGCCCTGTGTCTACCAAAGACGCAACGACCACTGTCGTGGCCAAAACATAAACGATCCCACTCGGGGACCCGGTACCATAAACTCAAGAACGGGCACACAAGGTTATGTCTGCTTACTGGGCCAGGGTACCGCATGCCTATAACCTTCCCTAGTTGGAGGCACCGACCAGAGGCATGACAACGGAATGAATAAAGGCCGTCCCATACCAGAAAATGTGGTTGCACTGGGAAAAACTCGATTCAGTGGCACCATGACCCGGTAAACAATATCTTCAAGTTGGGTTATTATCAGATTCAACTTAAAGTGAAAATAACCGGTGTCATACTGCCATGACATGCAACACTAACATATGCATCACATACCAACGGGAATGACTGAGTCAACTATATCCACACTAAGCATCAACATCAACACATCATGAAACTTCTCTAGTTAAGGTAAAACCTCACTTTAAACAGAATCTTTCTAGCAAATTTTACCATTTTTATTTATGCAAGAAAATAACTCCACTAAATATTTATATTCATAACCATATTATTCTTTCATCACTCAAAAATATATCCTAGTTTCTTTACCAACTAAAGTAATTTCAAACTTTCTGTAAATCAAGCATATTACCTAAAGCAAGCAATTAACATAATATAAATATCATAATGATTTAAATGCATGGATTTAATCATTTGTTCAAGTAAGAAAAACCACCATGAAAACGTTTATGTGGCTTGCCTTAGTGCAGATGAGGTTCACAAGCCTCCTGGTGATCCTCAAGACAAGTCTCACCCTCTGAAAATAAATTTAAACACAAGAAGAAAATATCAAGAAACCTTCTGAAATTCTCCAGAAAATCTAGACAGCCGGGTAAAATCCCATCTTTGGTGAGCTGCTAGATTTTTTAACAAAGAATACAATGCAAAAAGAATCAATTCATTTGGACTTATTGTTAAAGAGTTTTGGACGTTTGAAGCTCTCTGGATAAAATGAATTTGAATTTAAATAAAACAAACAGGGGTGGTGACGTCGAAGGCATAAAAGCCTCGGGGCGCTACCACTCGTACCGCTTCGTGCGCGTACTAAGTGGCTGCTAGCGGGCCCCGCTAGTCAGGTGAGGGGAGAGAGAGTGGGCCCCACTAGGCATCAAAGTTCGCCACCAGTGCAAATTGACGCGCCAACAAAAGAATATACAAAACTGAGAGCACTTTAGAAGGCACTAGGCTTGGCCAGGTCGGGCCCCCCAAATAGCCGAAGAAGCTGAGTAGACCTCGGTTGTGTCAACGATAGATGCATCAACAGTAGATGCAAGGCATGATGGTGCGCACGGCAGTCCTCTGACATCTTCATTGCATCTTTGACTTCAAGTCAGAGGTGAGTTGAAGCAATCCTTTCTGCTTTAAGTTGAGACTGAAGAAGTCGAACTGATTGAGGCAGCGACTGCATAGAGGTTGTCTCACACCTGCTGGTGAGTAGCTTCAACTCACTGTCTTCATCAAGACAGGACCTTGGGTTCATCTCGCTGTCCTCAAGATGGTTTGGCTCACTATCTTCCCTAAAGTTCTGCCTGGCGTAAGAGATACAACTCTGAAAGAGAAACAAGGAGACATGTAACAGGTTTCATAATTATATAAGAAAATAAATGGATCTGTTCTGCATAAGGAACATGTTTTTACAACTACAATTTGAAACTAGTAGTTGTTGAAAACATCCAATCAGATGTAAACAACAAAGAAAACAACAGTGGAGGAAATGATGCCTATCCAAATCTATACTAGAACAAAGTTTGAAGTCTTGAGAAGGATGAACTTATATTACATGTTAACACAGGCTGGACAAAGCCCTTCTTCATGTTGATGGAAGGATAATTCAATAAATTCCCCAAAGAAAATTCTTTATAAGCGTTGCCATTATTCTACATTTTGCAAAGAGTAAATATAGATCAAATAATATTGGAAGAAACAGAGGATAATGAAGCTCAGGTGCAGACTGATGATACATAATCAAATAACAATTAATTAAGTACAACGTTACAAGGCATAAGGGAGAGAGGTACTGACAAGAGCAATGCAGAGCCCAGTATTGTTGTGAGATCGTATGATTCTTTGAGAAAGGAGATTCATCTGAAATTAGTTTTCATACAAGAGAGAAGGTAAGGCACATGCAGAAATTTAGGAGTTCAAATTTTGAATTGATATCATAAACAGTACCTGACGATGGGCTCTCAGTAGTTCTAATAGGGGTTTGGCCACTGGAGTAGGGGTAAAGTGTGGTACAGTTGGGCCTGTGTTTTCTGTGGCTGCTGATCTATCTGATTTAACAGGTATCACTACATTTTCCAAATACCTAGTTTGTACTCTTTGAGGATCTGCACTCACCCTCTTCCTTTTGGACATCTATTACGAAAGAACAACATTTGACTGGAAAAACCTAGTGTGACGACACATGGAATAGGTACAGAAAATGGATAGGTATGGCATATACTCATATATGATGCTTACACTAAGCAGATGGTGTAACAAAGTAGAAGTAATGCAAGAGGTCAGATGCAAAATATGTGCGACCAATACAACTTTGCAAAGTTAGAGCAAGCACCTTGATGGGTGAGTAAGATAGGCCATCCTCCACCATGCCAAGTTTGTTAGCCAATGGTTTGTTCCGCCATATTCCACTCGTGCGCCCATTCTCATATTCATTTTGATAATGTTCAATATCTGACATGCATGAAAACATAAAAACAAGTGAGATTTTCTTTGTAATGTAGAAGTGATTCTAATCCAATACTGCCTCCCTGTAAACCCCTTTGTGCTATCTCTGCAATTCTTTTAAGAGATGCCATGCATGCTGTAATTTGGTGTGTGCATTAATATAATGTGGCCTACTACTCAAAATATGAGAGCTCCAGAAGTGATGACACTTCGCAGATGATAGCTTCAACATATATTAAAGAAGAACAAGTCGACCTGACCTGACAGATTCAAAATATACTAAGGGAGAACAACTCGACCTGACCAGTCGACCGCAAGAGAAGAGGATCATCTTAAAGAAGAGCAGAAGAGTAAGCAGATTGACGATATTACAAGTCTTTCAATACAATGTCGGTTGGCCACCCATGATGAACCAGAGCGCACAGAGAAATACTATTCTTTCCTGTCTCTCCATATGTGGCTCACATGCATTTCGAAACTAAAGTAGGAACATTTAGCTAACCAATTAAACATCTCTTAGTTTTACTAATATCAGCAATAATATCATATATGAATTTGTACAACTAAGCTTGTTTAGCTCGATGGGTGGAGCAGTGCTATTACGACACGAACCACGTAGGCCGATTGTGGTCATCATAAAATGGGGAAACCATAAGCATGATGAGTACAATGTTGACCGTGGCAGTGGGATGGCAGATCTGAAGCTGCAAACCACGCAAAGCTTAGTTAGCAACCGATGTTTGCTTTAAAATAACAACTAAGATTTGGTATGGACAAGAAAGTACGGTCAACAAGTGACAAAGAAATGCAATTATGCTGTCTCTCTATATGTCGCGACATGCATTTGGAAACTCAAGTGGGACCTTTAGCTAACCAATTAAATGTGTCGGTTAACTAATATCAGTATCATATCACAATCATATTTGAACAACTAAGCTTTCGAATTCTGAGTGTTGTGTTGTTTAGCTTGAAGGGTGGAGTAATGCTAGTATGACAGAAAGCACCTACGTAGATCATAGTATAGTAGATAAAAGGGGAAAACCCTAAGCATCAAGAGAAAAATCAGGAAAGTGGAACTAGCTGGCCCAGTGGGTGGCGCACATGCTTTTCGAAACAAATATAGGAACATTAGGTGACCAATTAAACATTCTATGTTCTAGTGATATGAGCATCATATCAGATTCGTATTTCAACATGTAAGCTTTGGGTTTGAGGTCTTGAGGAGCAGTGCTAGCACGACACGAAGCACCTACGATGATGGTAATGAATATAAAGGGGGGAAACCATAAGCTTTACGAGTATAGTGCACGTGCCATGGCGGATCTGAAGGTGCAAACCAGACAAAGCTACTTCGCAACCAATGTTTGCTTTCAACTGGCCACTACGATTTGGTATGGACAAGCAAAGTACAGTAAACAAATTACGATCTATTTTCCGGGTGAGATCAATAACTTAAGCACATATGGAAGAGTACCACCTCTCTTGCGACGCCGTGTAGGCCTATGCTGATACATTGAGGGTGTTGCGGGTGCGATGGCTGTCGGCGGCAGGGAAGAAGACTTTAGACGGCAGATGGTCGGGTCGGGGGATAAATCTTGTTGCCGTGGATGAGGCGGCCGTAGGAGCAGCAACGGCAAGCTGGACGACGGCACCGATGAAGTGAGAGGAGGCGATGAAAGGATCCTGGTCCAGCGTCGTGGATGAGAGACGTCCATCTCTTGTAGTGGACGACGGGGTAGGGGTAGCGGCTCCGACAAGGTGGAGGATGGGGTGGCGGACGGAGGAGGCTGGCCGCAGTGCGGAGGTTGTCTTGCCGCCGATGGTGTATGAATGGGGAAATGGAGGGGAGGGGGGATCTCAAACTTTGGGACACGCTTCTCTGAAATGTGGGAAAGTTACGAACATATCCCACGTTTAAAATTTCGGACATCGCTTTGGTTGGGGATAGGACGGTAATCTTGCATCTCCCGAATATTTGCTAGTAACTATTTTAGGCGAGGAGAGGGTGTTTTGCCGCTGACGGTTGGCGCCCACGGTCTATGAATGGGGCTGATAGGTAGGGCGGTTGTGTCACGTCTGAGGGAAGTTACACATCTGCCCCTATTTAAAATATTAGCCTACATCGATTTCGGACGAGGAGAGTTTGTTTTGCCGCCCACCGTGTATGAATGGGGAAATGGAGGAAGAGACACATGTCTTTCGGACGAGTTTGAATCAAATGTGTTTTGCCGCCCACGTTTGGCGCCCACCATGTCTGAATGCGCTCAGAGGCCGTCGTGTCACGTCTGATTGAAGTTACTAGTCTACCCCTATCGACAGCAATGTAAATCCTATCGATAAGGATGTCAAGTGGTAGGGATAGACAGTAATTTCCATCTCGCAAACACTTGCTTCGGGTAGCCCACAAATTATAGTGGGTGTTTAGCCGCTTCGTTCAAATCTTGGGAGAATTAGCATTCACGTTTGCCCTGGGCCCTGGCAAACGAAATTCAAATCCAATTTGTATTCGATTACGAATATCCACAAATAATTCTATGTTTTGTTATTTATTTCTTCAAAACCACAACAAAGATTTATTCCACCTTTATATATGATTATGATTTAGAAATGCCGTGATCTTCGAATTCAGTAGGTTGGATACACTTTGAGTCAAACAGTTATTTCATCCAATACAATATGCTCACACGAAAAACAATTCACCTTATGTCAATCATACAAGTACTGAGGATTACCTCGCCTAAAAAATTCGGATCATTACAACACATGGACAACATAGGGGGTCTTTCAACATAATCCTTTCAGAGACATGACACAACATGCAACTACAATAATCTAATGACAATTTCAACTGGTATCTAAAGAAGAACCGGGATTACCCTGGGCTTCAGATAGCAGAAACAGCAGGACCTCCTCCGTCTTCAAATGCAACATTCTAACTTCCTCCAATTCTTGGGTTTCTTGCATAATGCATGCCGCTACTTCCGTAATTTCCAGCCTCAAGATAAAGATTACCTCATTCATAGCAGCCACACCATCTCTTTCTGCCTCGAGTAGAGCCTCAAGCACTATAATATTTGTGCTCAGACTGCTCTCCGGCGGTGTTGCCTCTGAACTGCTACCATCTGGTAACATGGATGGCGCACCGCTTCCACAAATGGATTTTGGGGTTGTACATTGTGTCCTAGTGTGAATGGCATCTTGAAAGGTTTCCGCTGGACATAAATAAGAGATAGTTATCGTATGATCCAGGCAGTAAGCTTACATAGTAAACGACAGACGAATTATTGTCAAGCATGGCAAGCTATATTTAAATGGTTCGAAGCAGCATCAGCCGAAAAGAAATTAAAATGGTAAGATGAAACAAGGGATGTAAGAGGCAAATAAACGACATCCGCCAGTCCCATCTAGTTAGTTTTTGCTAGCTCCCTAGTTCATTTTCCTCAAAAAACAAAAACTCTTTTGAACTATCATACCACTAGTGGACTTTAATCGGGATTAAACGGGACCCAGTTGACATCCCTAGTTGAAAGGGAGTGTACCACCGCTATATTTAAGTTGCCAAGGCATCTAAGCAGTTGAAATAATCTGAGAAAGCACTTAACAGTGTGGCCTCATATAAACTATGAAGACAGTCTTGTGATGAAGTTGAGAGGAAAAGTTAAGGACTCAAATGAAATAGGCATGCATTTCTTTACGATAGTACAGCAGGCACTGCTGACATATTGGCCAACTCAGGTATAGCGTAACAACAAACAAGCATTCGTATCAAGCAATACAGCAAAGCAGACAACTGAACTATTTGTAATTTGGTAGGATTACAGGTTGAGGGCACAAGCCAAGAAAGCAGCCCACTCACATTACATTTCACATGTACTAAAACACACTAGCTTACCATATGTTGCTGTGAAGCCTTGCTGCTGTTGCAATGTTCTTTGAAGATATCATCAGCATCCTGTGGTTGCAGATCTAGTTGTTGTAGCTTATTCTGCACCCTCTATTTAGGTAAAATTAATTTTAATTGCATGCACTGGTCTGAATTGATCATCGATGGTTCATCTAAACTAATGAAAGAAGGGTGTGTGCATACACGACAATATATCTGCTTCCCTCTATTTTTATGCTTGTTCGAGGTGCCAGCCCCAAAAGAACAAATATTTTGCTTGATGGGGTTGGAAGCTCCATAATTAATAGAACCATCAAATTAGTCATGCAACTTGGGAAGATCAAGAACACACAAACAAGTAATGAACAGAGGCTCGGAGAAGTGATGTAATAGCTAGCATCAGAAAATGTAGGGTAAAACAAACAAAAAGCAGCGGAACCACATGCTAGTTTGCTGATGTGTAATTAAGCATAGAGAACATTAAGCAGTCTGATGGAACCAACAGGTGGAATCAGAACAACACCATTATCATAAATATAGCATTCAAGAGTAAAATAGTAGGCAGTGATATCTAGGAAGAACAGTAATACATTACTTACGACAAAACTACAACATATTAACTATATGTGCACTGGTATGTAATTTAGCACAAGTAACATGTTCACTGCCAGAAGTATGGCCCTACAGGTGCAAGCAGAATAACGCGTCTCATGAAAAACTGAATGATGCCCTGAACAAATTCAAAGGTGTGGTGCTTATGCTAGGAAAGTGAATGTAGGCGCCAGCCGTTGGATAATAGTACCTGATTCTCGGCGGCGTATGGGTATCGTTGTCATACTTGATAGCTAAGGATCGTCGATGGTGCTCGTGTTGCGGTTGAGTTTGGGCCAGCTATCACCGTCACTGATGCGGCTCCAGTGCTACGGTTGCGGCACCTATCGACATACAAGAAAGCTCATCTGTGGTAAGTGAACAGTTGCATGATAAAGAGAAAAACCTAAGGAGTACAAATCGAAATAACCCGATGAGGCTGCGGCGTCGGTAAAGCAGGGCCGGTGGAGTTGAATATGGCGTCCGTGGAGCGGGTCTGGTGCAGTGGACGAAGGCTTCAGCGAGGGCATTGTACAGTGCTTTCGGTGAGGCAGATCTGTTGCGGCGGACAAGGGCTTGTATAAAGGGCTAGCGAAGGGGCGGACGAGGGAGTTAGTGAAGAGCATACACTATGGTGGACGAGGGTGCCGGTTAAGCAGATCCGGTGCGGTGGACCATGATGGCGGTCAAGGAGATCTGGAGCGGTGGACAAGCCTGTCGATGAAGCGGCTCCGGTGAAGTGGTGAGTTGGCAGTTGGGGGTTCCAAGGTGCGGAAGGTAGATCCGGTGGGGTGTGAGGTCCACCACTGCGGTGGAGGACTAGATTCGGTGGCTTGCCGTGGTTGGGGGGTCGAGGAGGGGAAGGGGAGGGGCTCTGGGGAAGAATGTTGGGGGCAAAGAGGGGAAAACAATGGAGTTACCAAAGCAGCCCTTTTCTGTTCATGTGGCAGGGGTAAAACAGGAATTTCGCAGAGCTAAACTTTCGGGCGTGTGATATTTCGATGTGAGCGGGAAGTTTGAAAGCTTTTGGCACCAAAAATTCTAAGTGTTCTGCTCTTGTACGGTCGACTATGATATCATGGCCGACAATTTGTTTGTTTTGCACGCAAAAAAAGTGCAAATTTTTTAAATCAGTGTCTCCAACTCGAAACTTAGATTGTCCATTCAATTCAAATATGGATCATTGAGCTTGTCGGGGAAACTGATCCACAAACACCTATGGGACCGGCGGACCGAGCCCCTTTCGGTTCGGCGGGGGGCGGAGATCGCACGAAGAGCGGATCGAGGCGAAGCACACGAGCAGTTTACCCAGCTTCGGAGCTCTCCGGAGAGATAACACTCCTACTGCTGCATGTCTGAGTGTATTGAGTTCTTGCTCGGGAGCGCTGAGTGCTACAGTACACACTAGCTGCTAACGAGACCGAGCGTGAGTGTTTTTCTGCCTCCCCCCCTCTACGTTGCGCATGGGCCTCCTTTTATATGCTAAAGGGGTCTCCGACAGGTGGCAACATAGAAAAGGGCAAAAATGGAAAAGGAATTGCGGTTGGTACAACTACCTGTACAGTGTATCATACCTAACCCTGACGGCAGGGGACAAAGGCATTAAATGCCCGTCTACGTCGCCCAAATAGTGCAAAAAGGGACCGTCAGGGACGCCACCGCTTGCCACGATGGCAATCTTGTCAGCGTCGCTTGCCACCGCGCACCGCTGGCCGCACAGCCTCTTGCCACGCGCGCCTGGAAAGGTCCCAAGGTGACACGTTGGTGGATGTGCTGGAGCGCGGGTATAGAGTGGTAGTTTGCCACGGCAAGCGCCTTGCCGCGGTCGTTGTCTTGTCGCGTCCGGAAGCTTGTCGCTCACCGGGCCTTGCCGGGACGCGTGGCGCGTCGCGGCAAGTTCCTTGAGATGCCTTGGTTGGCCTTCCCGGCAAGCTCCTCTTGCCGGGGCCTTGTCTCCTTGGCTTGAATTCTTTGTTCTTGAATGGCTCCAAAGGAACCACGGAGGACCTTGGCGGTCACCCGGCAAGCCTTGCCGCGAGGTGCTGCGACCGCCCGTGCACAAGTTCAGGATACTAGGGTACCCCTACTCTAGTACACCGACAGGAGCCCCCGGGCCTGGGCCACACATGGCGCCGAGCACTGTTGGGCCAGGCCCAAAACAGGGCACGGGTAAGCGCGGCCTGGGTTACGCCGTATCTTACTCTGTATCCACCGCGCCTTCCCCGAACGGCACGCGTCGAATGCGGCGTCGTGGGAGAGATCGTGGGTGGTTTCTTTATTCGGAAAGACGGAATGCCCGCCCCTCCCTCTTTATAAGCAGGGGAAACAGGGGCAGTTCGCCCATCTCGCCGGTTGCTACTCCAATCTCAGAAATCTCCGCCGCTCCCCCCTTCTTCCCAAAGCTGAAAGAGAGCAGTGCTCCACCCCCCATCGCCACCAGCATCACCTACGCCGTCGATCTCCCCCACCACCACCGCCATGGCTCCGAAAGCCGACAAGGGGAAAGTCGTGAAGTCGGCCGAGGCGCAGCGGCTCGCGGCGCTGCGAAAGGAGCGGGCAATCTTCCCCCCCAGCTCGCCGCGAAGGAGCTGAGGGAGTACTACTACCTCTTCTGGTCGACGGAGACGCGAGCGCATCCGCGTACAAAGGTACTCCTAGTTGCCTCTTCGGAAATGGCTCTGAATGGATACCCTTTCTTCGCGCTGTTCTTCTACTGCGGGCTCTGCCCGCCTTTCTCTGAATTTTTCTGCGATATCATGAACACCTACGGGTTCCGCCTCCTTGACTTCACCCCCAATGCTGTTCTAACCATGGCAGTTTTCGCACATCTCTGCGAAAACTTTGTCGGAGTCTATCCAAATGTAGCTCTTTTCCGCCACTTCTTTATGCCCCGAGTTGAGAGAGGGGAGCCTTTATCTGGCGGAATCGCCTGGATCTCGAGAGCTGGCAAGAAGGAAGCTTATCTGGAGGGAGAGCTCCGCAGCAAGTGGGATGAACGGAGAGCAGAATGGTGCTGGATTGTCGAGGAGAACCCGCAGCCATTTACCGCCCAGCGCCAAGCCCCAGTAGCGCGCGGCAACGATTGGAGCAACGTGGCCCCGGAAGACGATAGGCTGAAGATTGCCGTCACCCGGATCCTACGCCTCAGGCTTGCCGGGCTCACCGTAGGCGCCGTTGGTGCAGATTTTCTTCGCCGCCGCATCGCCCCCCTGGAGGAGAGGGGGAGACCTGCTTGGGAGTTCCAGAATGCGGCGGATATCATGAGGCTGCGCCCGGGCCTCAACTTCAACTTCACTGTGCTGGATTTGGACGCGATGATCCTGGAACTGTTCAAGCGCGATCCTCAACATCCCGAAGCATTCATGTTGCCGAGGGGTGTCGTTCCGCTGTGCAACAACTCCTCGCTCGACCGCATTCGTGCAATGATGCCACTGTGCGATTCACATGGAATTGTCCCAACTTGGCAAGAGCCTGCAGACAACATCGTGCGGGAGTTCTTTGACGGCTTGGTAGAAGTGCCGGTCTGCTCTGATGAACAGAAGAGCCTTACTCGCGACACCACCGATGCGGAGATGCAGCGCATCGCCACTAGGTTGGAAGAGGCGGCGGCAGCAGCTGCCACGGGCGAGTTTGGATTCACCGTGGAGGAGGCAGAGGCAGCAGAGGCGGCAAGCCTTGTCGAGCGAGAGGAGCTTGCCGGCGAGGAAGAGCTTGTCGGGCCTGAAGCTGAGTCGAGCGAGCCCGCCGAGGGCGCGAGCGACTCGTTGAAGATCGGCTCCTCCTCCTCCCCACCTTCATCCAGCTCGCCGCAAGCGGAGCCCCCAGCTCCACCAAGAAGGCGTCTCCGCAAGGCCGGGGACGTAGCGGGGCGGCAAACGAGTCAACAGCCATCGTGCCGCGCGACACGCTCTACCGCGGCAAGCATTGTTGCCGCGGGAGCGCCTCACGCCGCTGCGGCAACTGGAGCGGGGTCTTCCCGGTCCACCGCTACTGCTCCTGCCAAGCGGACAAGGGAACCTACTCCTTCGCCTCGTCGCACCGGAGGCAAGCCGGACTTCGATCTCTCCGCGCTCAGCTCCGACGAGGAAGAAGAAGAGTAAGATTCTTTGCTGTACTTGTAGTTCTTCAATTCTTGCTTTTTTGTCTTGTATCTGATTTGCTTTACTCCGAACCCATTCCTTTTCAGGACTCTGGCCCAGAGAGCGATGAAGAGAGCCATGGTCCCGGTGATTGTCATCGAGGACGAACCCACCGCGACAGCAGGGGGCGTGTCCGAGACCACCTTGCCGGACCCGGCAACTTTTCCCCAAAGCAGCCCCCAGTGCAGCCCCCAGCGTAAGTATATGGTTTACTTCCTGCTGTCAGGCGCGCATGGGTGCTCTTTCTTTGCTGATATCTGACTGTTGGTTTGTGTAGGAGCAGAGCAGCCTCACCAGGAGTGCCCGGAAGCCGCTCCCGAAATGCCATCTGCTTCGACTACACCGCCAAGGGAGGATTCCCCGGCAAGGGAGCATTCTCCGGCAAGGGAGAATTCTCCGGCAAGGGACAGTTCTCCGGCAAGGGACAACACTGGCGACCCTCCGGTGGTTGAGACCATGATTGCAGATCCTAGTACAGGTAATCCTCTTGCTTGAAAACTTCCCTTGGGTTCTTCTTCTTCTGATTTTCTTATTGAATATTTGCTTGACTTTTCTCCCTTTTCCGGTCTTCAGATCCATCTGCCACGGAGCCGATGGAAACCAAGGTCGCCGGCGAGGAGAACGCGCGCGGCAATACCAACGACGCCGCTGCCACTGAAGAAGAGGCCGACGCTGATGATCCCGCCGGCGAAGAGGCCGCCAAAGCTGCCGCCACAGAAGCTGGCGAGGGGTCCGGTGATCGCACTGACGGCCCTGAGGCTGCAGGAGCGTCAGGCGCTACGCCGATCGCCGATCCCTCCGCCGCTGCTGCAGCGCCAGGCTCCGAAGAGCCCCAGCCCGGCGCCTATTTGAAGGCCGGCGACGGCATCTTCATCAAGCTCCCCTAGGCGTCAAGCTCCAGGGCGCCGGTCGAAGGAGAGATCTTGGATGGAGAGGTGCTCGCCTCCACTGGGCTGACGCTGGTCGACGCGCCAAGCAGCAGCAGCGACGAGCCTGAGGAGGAGCAGCTACTGCGGAGGCTGTTGTCGCTCTACCGCGCCCGACAAGCCAAGCTGGTATCCCGAGAAGCGCTTGTCACGAAGGCGGGAGTGGACATCGAGAAGCGCGCGGAGGAGCTCCGAGGCCTCAACCTGGAAGCTCTTCGGTCCCTGGCAAAGGAGCGGGAGCAACTCGCCGAGGAGCGGAAAGCCTTCCTCCTCGAGAAGGCTGAAGTTGAAGAGCAACAGCGGCTTGCTGCCGAGAAGCTGTCTGCGCAGGAAGGTGAGTTGGCGCAGCGGAAGGTTAACCTTGACAGCCACGAGGAGGAGCTTGCCGCACGCGAGCAAACATTCGGCGGGGCTCTCAAGGAAGCAGAGGATGCTGCCGCAGCTGCTGAGGCCGCCAAGAAGGAGCTGGAGACGAAAGTGGCGCAGCTAGAGGCCGATCTCAAGGTGAGCGGCGAGGAGCTTGCCGCGCTCAAGCGTGAGCTCGAGAAGGACACCTATACCCATGGCAAGCTGCAGGGTCGTCTCGCCGAGAGGAGCAAGGAGCTTAGCGCCGCCAAGGACTCCAACGCAGATCTTGAATTAAAGCTGACCACTTTGACCAAGACGCTGGACGGCGCCAGGGAGCAGAAGGTGGCCTTGAAGGAGAAGATCAAGGCCGACGAGGCGCTGCTGGCGAATGCTGCTGCCGCCCAGAATGCTTTTAGGGAGAATGTGGAGCACTGGACCGAGGGTCTCGTGGATGTTGCCGCAACCATCGACGGGGAGCTGGCGCAGCTGGGGATGGAGGATCTCGGGTACTCCTCCGATGAGCACCTCCAACCCAGCGCCAAGCTCAGCTTGTTCTTCAAAGGCGTGGTGACGACCCTCCAGCGACTCCGGGAGAAGATCCCAAAGCAGCTGGCCGATGAGTCGCGCAAGATCTGTGCGGGAGCTCTTCAAAAGGTGCTGGTGAAGGTGGCCTTCCGCAACCCAGGCCTCAACCTCACCAACGTCCTCAGGACCTTGCCGCCGGATGCTGATCTAGAAGTGCTCAAGACCCTTGTCGCACCCATTGTGGAAAAGGTGAGCGGGATCAAGAGGGTTGAGGGCGATCGCGTAGATTAGGCCGCCCGTTTCTTCTTTTTCTTGTCGCTGCTAGTCATGTTATGAGAACAATCTGTTAGAGCTGTGACAAGCTATCTTGTAATATGACTCTATTTTGGGTAGCGATTGCTATGTTATTTCCTTTACTTGATTCCTTCCTTTGTATGTTTTTTCCCTACGCTTTTAGGGAACTTGTCGGCGCAGGCACCTTAGCCGCGAGCGCTGAGTGCGGGACGTCAGCAGCCTGCTGGCGGTGCCGCTACCGACAAAAAACCTTATCGCAACTAGTCGCAGCTCACTTAAGTTGTTGAGCGGACTCGAAACAAAGTAAGGGCGCAACTAGCTACGAGTTGGTTCCTCCGCGCACAGGTTTTCCATACAAAGCACGGTCGTTCGAGGAAGATAACTTAAACAATTTAAAACTGATTGCTCAAACTTTAGCAACTTAGCTTTTCTGTCATTTGCTTCCCGGTAAGGCGAAACTTCCTTGAACGACGCTTGGTCCACACCATTATCTTCTCCTTTCCCCCCGGCAAACTTGTGGGCGAGGGAACCTTCCTTTCTTTGAGAAAGAGAAAGAAGAGAAAATAAAGATATGGAGCCTTACGGCTCGTTATTGCTTACCGGGGGTAGGCGCTGCACAAAGTGTCAGATAACGCATGCAAAAAAAGTAGAAAGCATGAAATTGACAAGATGTGCGGAGCACATGAGCTTTACTTATGCACGGGGTCTGCGCCCGGCTTCGTACAAAGGATTACATGCAACATCGGCAAGACTTGTACAAAAGGTGGTTGCCGGAACAGGTTCCGGCAACCGCGCCCTACGGGTAAAACTTACGAAGATGCTCAATGTTCCAGGAGTTGCTCACCGGAATGCCATCTTCGGTCTCAAGGCGGACAGCGCCAGGCCTAGTGACTCGTTTCACCCGGTAAGGGCCTTCCCACTTCGGCGTCAACTTGTTGGAATTCTTGGCGGACTGAACGCGCCGAAGAACAAGGTCGCCTTCCTCGAGACTTCTGGCATTAACTTTGCGGCTATGGTAGCGGCGCAAAGCTTGCTGGTATCGAGCAGCTCGTACAGCGGCCTGAAGACGGTCCTCCTCAAGGAGCAGCGCGTCATCTTGTCGCAACTGCTCTTGCTCAAGCTCATCATAAGCGAGCACTCGAGGTGACCCGTATACGAGTTCCGTGGGGAGAACTGCCTCTGCTCCATAGACTAGAGCGAAAGGTGTCTGGCCAGTGGCTCGATTTGGCGTCGTCCTGATCGACCAAAGAACCACCGGCAGCTCCTCAATCCAGTTCTTTCCGCACTTGCGCAGCCTGTCGAAAGTCCTGGTCTTGAGCCCGCGCAGCACTTCAGCATTCGCCCTCTCCGCTTGACCGTTACTTCTCGGATGAGCAACAGAAGCGAAGCAGACCTTGGCGCCAAGATCTTGGACGTACTGCATGAAGGTGCGGCTCGTGAATTGCGTGCCGTTGTCGGTGATGATCCTGTTAGGGATCCCGAAGCGGCAAACAATCGACCTGAAGAACTTGACTGCTGACTGTGCTGTCACCTTCCTCACTGCTTCCACTTCCGGCCACTTTGTGAACTTGTCGATTGCAACGTACAAGTACTCAAAGCCCCCGACAGCTCGGGGAAAGGGGCCGAGGATGTCGAGCCCCCAGACCGAAAATGGCCAGGATAAAGGGATCGTCTGGAGAGCTTGAGCTGGCTGGTGTATCTGCTTGGAATGGAACTGGCACGCTTCACACTTGGTTACTTGTGCAGTTGCATCCTGGAGGGCTGTCGGCCAAAAGAAACCTTGCCGGAACGCTTTGCCGGCAAGTGCTCTTGCGCCAATGTGGTGACCACATATGCCTCCATGTATCTCTGCCAACAGCTTTTGTCCGTCTTCCCGGTGAATACACTTCAATTTCACGCCGTTGAGTCTTCTTCTGTACAGTGTGTTGTCGACAAACTGGTACATACTTGACTGCCGGGCTACTCTTTCCGCTTCTTCTTGCTCTTCGGGAAGTTCTCCTGTCTGAAGGAAACGGACAATCTGCTGTGCCCATGCTGGAGCTTGCGGCTCGACAACAAGGACTAAAGGCACATCTGCTGCTGCGGGAACATCCGCTTCTACGGCGAGAACCTGCGGCTCAGCCGGAGCTTGACGTTCCCCGGCAAGCTTGCCGGAGCAAAACTTGTCGGGAGCGTCTGCTTCAACGGAACAAACCCTAGGGCTTGCCGGAGCAGACTGCTCCTCAGCACCCTTGGTGTTGATCTTGAGGACCTTCTTGGCGGCGGCTTCGGGGAGCTCTGCCGGAAAATAGTCACCAGAAATCAACTTCCTCTTCTTGCTCTGTCCAGTTGATGGCGTTACAGACGGTTGAGTCAGTTTGAGCACAAAGATCCCTGGTTCCACAGGTAACTTAAGTGCGGCGCACTTCGACAGGCCATCGGCAATGTCGTTCTGAGCTCTTGGAACATGTTCCATCTGTAGGCCGTCAAAGTGCTCTTCTAGCTTTCTCACTTCATCAACGTAAGCTTCCATCAACGGACTCTGATAATTCTTGTTCACTTGGCGGACGACAAGCTGTGAGTCACCCCTGACAATGAGCTTCTTGATCCCAAGGTCTGCTGCGATCCTGAGACCGGCAAGCAAACCTTCATACTCTGCGGTATTGTTCGTTGCTTGCTCCTTGGGAAAGTGCATCTGGACTACGTACTTGAGGTGCTCTCCGGTGGGTGCAACAAGTAGCACGCCCGCACCGGCGCCTTGCAGCGAGAAGGCACCATCAAAGTACATCAGCCACTCTTTGCTTGCTTCCTTGACGGGGATGCTCGTTTCTGGAATTTCTTCATCTTGTGTTGGCGTCCATTCTGCTATGAACTCCGCCAATGCTCTGCTTTGGATAGTTGAAGTGCTCTCAAACTTGAGGCCAAAGCTTGACAGTTCCAGTGCCCACTCGACAATCCTGCCTGTTGCTTCTGGATTTTGCAGTATCCTCTTCAGCGGAAAACGAGTGACGACTGTGATCTCATGTGCTTGGAAGTAATGGCGCAGCTTTCTCGAGGCCATGAGAAGGCCGAAAAGCAATTTCTGCACACCAGAGTACCTTGACCTAGCCCCCTGCAGAAGGGAACTGACAAAGTAAACTGGGCGCTGCACCATTCTTTTCTGCATCTTCTCACGCGCCTGCGCAGATCCATCTTTGTCGGGACCAGAGCTTGCCGGTGAAGTCCCCTGCTTGTCGCTGGATGCATCTGCCGTGGTTGCTGGCTCATCATCCGCCTCCCTCTCCGCTACTAACGCAGCACTAACCACTTGATTGGTTGCCGCTATATATAGCAGCAACTTCTCTTGTGGCTTAGGTGCGACAAGTGTTGGAGTGGAGGACAGGTATCTCTTTAAGTCCTGCAGTGCAGCCTCCGCTTCCGGAGTCCATTTCATTGGACCTGCCTTTTTCAATATTTTGAAAAATGGCAGGGCGCGCTCAGCAGACCTAGAGATAAACCTGCTGAGAGCAGCTACGCAACCGGCAAGTCTTCGTACATCCTTGACGCGCTTTGGTGCTTCAATCTGCTCAATGGCCTTGATCTTGTCGGGATTGGCTTCAATTCCCCGCTGAGACACGAAGAACCCGAGAAGCTTGCCGGAGGGGACTCCAAACACACACTTCTCGGGGTTAAGCTTGAGGTTGATCTTGCGCAGATTTGCAAAGGTTTCGTCTAAATCTTGAATCAGAGTCGCCTTGTCCTTGCTCTTGACCACTATGTCATCCATGTAGGCTTCCACATTTCTGTGTATTTGCGGCTCAAAAGCGTCATGGACTACCCTTGCAAATGTTGAACCAGCATTCTTTAAACCGAAAGGCATCCGTACGAAACAGTATGTGCCACATGGGGTGATGAATGCGGTCTTCTCCTCATCCTCTTCTGCCATGAAGATCTGATGGTATCCTGAGTATGCATCAAGAAATGAAAGCAAGTCACATCCGGCCGTGGAGTCAACAATCTGGTCGATGCGCGGCAAGGGAAATGGGTCTTTGGGACAAGCTTTATTGACATCGGTAAAGTCGATACAAAGCCTCCATTTCCCGTTTGCCTTGCGCACGACTACAGGGTTGGCCAACCACGTAGGATGGAGCACTCCTCTGACAAGGCCTGCTGCTTCCAATTTCTTGATTTCTTCTGCGATGAATTCTTGGCGCTCCACTGCCTGTTTCCTGACTTTCTGCTTGACGGGCCGCGCATGAGGACAGACGGCAAGATGGTGCTCGATTACTTTCCTGGGAACACCGGGGATGTCAGACGGTTGCCACGCAAACACGTCGACGTTCGCCCGCAGGAAAGCAACGAGCGCGCTTTCCTATTTAGGGTCGAGAGTGGCACTGATGGTGAAGGTACCACCAGTGCCATCCTCCTTGGCGGACACCTTCTTGGTCTCTGGTGGAGCTGCCATTGTCTTCTTACACTTGCCGGTGGAGCTCGATGGTGCGTCCTCGACGGTAGCGCAGCACTCCGAAGAGGTGCGCTTGCCGGAGTGGGCATCAGAACTCTTGCCGGACTTGGTCTTCTTCTTCGCCCCGGGAGCTTCAACGGCAAGTGACTTGCGATCTGTTGCGGCTGCTGCTTCCCGGTAGATCTTGTCGGCGCAGATAAGAGCATCCTTCTTGTCGCCAGGGACAGAGATGACACTTATCGGGCCTGGCATCTTCAGCATGTTGTATGCATAGTGAGAGGCTGCCATGAATTTGGCGAGTGCTGGACGGCCGAGTATCCCATTGTAAGGCAATGGAAAGTCAGCAACGTCAAAAGTGACCCTCTCAGTCCTGAAGTTCAACTCGCTGCCAAATGTCACCGGCAACGTGATCTTTCCCTTCGGCTTGCTCCTTCCCGGATTGATTCCTTGGAATGTGCCGGTCTCTTCGAGCTCGCCATCAGGGATCTGGAGTTTCTGGAGTACCGCGGAGGAGATCAGGTTCAAGCCGGCCCCGCCGTCAACTAGCATCTTAGTGACCTTGAGGTTGCGGATAGTTGGTGAAACCAACATCGGCAAGCACCCGACCGCAGTTATGCGATCAGGGTGGTCCTCAATATCAAAGATGATAGGCGTGCTGGACCATTTCAGAGGCTTGCGTGACTCGACGGGTGGTTCTGCCGCATTGACTTCCCGCACCCACTGCTTGAGCTGGCGGTGTGAAGTATGCAGAGAAGCACCGCCGTCAACGCACAGGACCTCTGTGGCTTTCTGGAACTCCTGCTCATCGGTCTCGTCATCATCCATATCTTCATCGTCGTCATCTTCATCCTTGTCGCGGCCGCGGGGAGGTCTGTCTCCTTGCCGCTGCTTGGCCTTGCCGCGGCGTCCTCCTCGGCCGGGGCGTTTCTTGCCGGCTCCTCCAGCACCTTCCTGGGCCTTCTCCTTGTCGCGTCGCTCGTATTCAGCCTTTTGCTGCTCGACAAGCTGCTCGACCTTCTTGCAGCTCTGGAGGTCATGGCCCTTGGTGCGGTGGATCTTGCAGTACTGCTTGTTGGTGCCGTCCTGCTTGTCGGCGACCGCCACAGCCTGGTAGTTGGTGCCTGCGGCAATCTCCTTGCCGGAGCTACCAGCTTTGGCTTTCTTGGCGCCACCTCCGTTGCCGGACTGCTCAACGACTAGCACATCTTTGCCTTTCTTCTTCCTGTTGTTCCGCCGCCGGTTTTTCTTTGCCGGGGCAGCCTCCTCACTATCAGATCCTCCTGCTTCTGTATTCTCTCCGGGGAGTTTCCTCCCTTCCTCAGCACGTGCACACTTGTCGGCCAGGGCATATAGCTCACTGACGTCTCTGATCTTGCACATCGCCATCTCCTCCCGCATCCTGCGGTTTCGCACGTTCTGATGGAACGCGCTGATTACCGCGGCAGGGTGGACATCTGGGATGTTGTGCTGTACGCGGCTGAATCTCTGAATGTACTTGCGCAGGGGCTCTCCTTCCTTCTGGGCGAGCAGATGAAGGTCGCTCTCTTGGCCATGAGGCTTGTGGCCGCCTGTAAAGGCGCCGACAAACTGATGGCATAGGTCTGCCCAGGAGGATATGGAGTTGTCCGGCAAGTGCATGAGCCAGGATCTGACATTGGGCTTGAGCACCAGCGGGAAGTAGTTGGCCAGGATCTTGTCGTCCCGCCCCCCGGCAGCTTGCACCGCGATGGTGTAGATGCTGAGGAACTCCGACGGATGCGACTTGCCGTCGTACTTCTCTGGTACGTCTGGCTTGAAATTCTTCGTGCTGGGCCACTGGACTTGCCGCAGCTCACGAGTGAACGCAGGGCAACCTACCGCGTACGGCAAGTCGCCTGGTTCCCCTGGTGCATGCATGTCGACAGAGGGCCCAGCGCGCTGGTCCGATTGACGCCGCGCTTCTCTTCGGCGCTCGATGCGAGTACGAGCGTCTTCTTGCTGTCGTTCGTGAAGAACTTGGCGCTGATCGCGACGAGCTCGTGGATCTGATGATGCGGTGGAGTCGCTGTCGAGGTGGATCCGGCGAGTCGGCGATCTTGGCCTTCGGGGTGGAGAGTGCATGGTGGTTGCACCCCCACCGGTTTCGTCGCCATCGGCTCGTGCCTGGCAGTCCTGCCGCGGCAGCGATGTACTCGGCTGCCGCGGAGTGTCGCCGTTGGCGAAGCCGATGAGACTCTGAATGGTGGCCCTCCATTCATCGATCTTGTCTGCCGTTGGAGGGTAATCCAGGAGCAGTTGAGCTCGCGCCAAAGCTTCTGCTGGAGTGGTGGGCGGCAGTGGCGAACGGTGCGAGGAGCGGGATATGCTCGGACTTCTAACTATGTTAGAAGGAGCAGTATCCCGTCCAGGCGACCGTGTCTCGCTCGTGCCAGCATGTTGGCGTGCATGCTGGTCTTGAGCACCCCGAGATCCACCAGCTCGATCTTGGTCCAACAAACGTATGGCACTGCGAATACCATGACGCTGTCGGTCCTGCGCCTCCTGAGATGGGCGCGGTGCATGTACGGACGCCGAGGTCTGCGCAGCCTTGTCCTTGGACCTGGCAGCACCGTGAGCTCCCTCGTCGATGCCCGTTCTTCCGCCGGCGTCTACCCCACCACCCGTTTGCTCCGGTGGTGGTGGGATCGACGTGGACGGAACAGCTGCCGCCGAAGCCTTCTTCTTCGGTGGCATGTCGATGAAGAAGATGAAGATCTAGCTCGTGTGAACGCCGGATCAGGTTCACACAACCTCGACGCCCCCTACCTGGCGCGCCAAAGATGTCGGGGAAACTGATCCACGAACACCTATGGGACCGGCGGACCGAGCCCCTTTCGGTTCGGCGGGGGGCGGAGATCGCACGAAGAGCGGATCGAGGCGAAGCACACGAGCAGTTTACCCAGCTTCGGAGCTCTCCGGAGAGATAACACTCCTACTGCTGCATGTCTGAGTGTATTGAGTTCTTGCTCGGGAGCGCTGAGTGCTACAGTACACACTAGCTGCTAACGAGACCGAGCGTGAGTGTTTTTCTGCCTTCGAACCCCCCTCTACGTTGCGCATGGGCCTCCTTTTATATGCTAAAGGGGTCTCCGACAGGTGGCAACGTAGACAAGGGTAAAAATGGAAAAGGAATTGCGGTTGGTACAACTACCTGTACAGTGTATCATACCTAACCCTGACGGCAGGGGACAAAGGCATTAAATGCCCGTCTACGTCGCCCAAATAGTGCAAAAAGGGACCGTCAGGGACGCCACCGCTCGCCACGATGGCAATCTTGTCAGCGTCGCTTGCCACCGCGCACCGCTGGCTGCACAGCCTCTTGCCACGCGCGCCTGGAAAGGCCCCAGGGCGACACGTTGGTGGATGTGCTGGAGCGCGGGTACAGAGTGGTAGCTTGCCGCGGCAAGCGCCTTGCCGCGGTCGTTGTCTTGTCGCGTCCGGAAGCTTGTCGCTCACCGGGCCTTGCCGGGACGCGTGGCGCGTCGCGGCAAGTTCCTTGAGATGCCTTGGTTGGCCTTCCCGGCAAGCTCCTCTTGCCGGGGCCTTGTCTCCTTGGCTTGAATACTTTGTTCTTGAATGGCTCCAAAGGAACCACGGAGGACCTTGGCGGTCACCCGGCAAGCCTTGCCGCGGGGTGCTGCAACTGCCCGTGCACAAGTTCGGGATACTAGGGTACCCCTACTCTAGTACACCGACAGAGTCTATAAGAAATACCATCATATGGCCATGGTCAAATGAAATCCAGAAGTAGTACCTAAATTGACACAAGCATCAAAATTGTATGTGACATATGGAGGATATATGTTAAATCATTGATAATAGGCTTTGAATAGATTTGAATCACGACTCAAAATGTACTCTGTTCTGAATCAAAGATGACGTCTTCCTTCAATCATCAGTTGAATTCTTGGTCAAAGGTAACACACGTTCAGTACATTATCTCATAGTCCAAACTATGAAACAAATTGATCAACCATGGGTGCACAATATCTCAATTACACTAAAGTCCCTCAAATATAGAGACCTCACTCTTTATCTGAAGCCACCACCCCCCTCGTCCCCCCACACACACACATAGAGAAGTCGTTCTCTCCAAACACCAACACACAAGAACATTGACACCCCTTCTCTTCTAAAGTCGGACCCAATATAGTTCTCTATCACTTTGTCTCTCGGCATTGCACACATCTCTTCCCACTCTCTAGGTCTCCCGCTATCTCTCTTTCCCAACCACCACATCTATGTAGAGTGTTAATTCCCATACACACAAAACGTCACCCCCAAACGTCTATCTCCCTAGTTATGTGGTTCTCGCGCACTCACCTCACACACCACCCACTGCAAACAAGCACATTGTCTCCTTGTGCACCACTCTCCTCTTTCTATCTCTCCCCATGGGACCCGCCCAAGTCCTTCCCTGTATACATATATGTCGTGACTCTTTCCATAGCTCCCTAATGTATCATCAATCTCGATTTCGCACATTGTTCTCTACACCATCTATTCTAGATCTCTCATGAAGTCCCTATCACACACATGATGATCGCTTCCCTTGTGTCTTCGTACATAGGCCAATTTGAACACATCACTTGTTCCCTATCTATATGCTATTTATGGACACAAACGACCCCTCTCGCCCCTCTCTTCTCTCTATGTCTCTCTTCATCGCTAGCTCTCTCTCTCTCTCGCTCTCACACCCATCTCCCACACACACACACTCGATGTCTCTTCCAAATAGTCTGCTCCCTGCCCGCACCAATGCTATCCTGCTACACACATGTCACACCATTCCCCCTTCCTTATACTAGGTTTACATCATTAGTGTCTCTCTACTCCACATACACACACTCCCTCTCACACACAACGCGTGCAAACACACACAGACACGCACAATACCATTTATCTGGATCCTCATCTCTCCCCATGTCCGCATGTTCTCACACACTCACTCTCTAATTATGTATATGTGTCTCCACGTTACACAACACAAAGCCCCATGTACATGTCTCTCTCTATCCTCCACACACATAGACACAAAGAATCTGTTAGAATTGCCTCAGTCTCTAACATATCACACACGCACACTGTCTCTCTCTCTCTTGCAAACACGCCCGACAAGGGTTTCCCCGTGAATAACTTACCGTCTATTCATCAACAGTCCTGGCAGTACGGCGAACACGAGACGTGAAAAAGAATAAACCTACACGTGCTTAGACCACCTAGTATGACTACTAGGACTAGAGCAAGCCAAAAAGCACGCCGCCGTCAACCCCTCCTTATCGGCGACGGGAAAATCTTTGTTTTACACAGTCGAGAAGTCATTGTGCTAAGGCCCCACATGCCGAGGCGTTGAATAGAATGTAGATGCTAGTTTACGGAAGCAAGTATCGGTAATACGTTTGTATCTCCATACTTATATTTCTTCTCTTATAAAAAACCGAGCTGGTGATGATGGTACGTATGCCATCTTGCAATATAGACCGTCCGATCTATATCTGACAGATGGAAATTAAACTAAAAGATACCCGCACCCCTCTCCACATTTGCAAACAAGGCTTTCCCTCATTCATCCTTATCTCCAACAAACCTCATTGTTGAGCAATTATGAAAGGAAGCCTCTAGAACAAACTGGTCTGGTGGCCGCTGCCAGTGTTGTCAATCCCCATGCCTCCGCTCAGTCCGACCACCAATCACCACCACACCCCACTCCTCTTCACCTTATCTCATATTTCTCGAGATATCATTAGTTTTTACACATGGGATTACTCCCGCAAGTGTTAATCACAACAAGTTTTTTATAAAAAAATGCATCTTGATGTTCCTTGCAATGCACGGATCTTACTAGTACTCCTATAGAAGACTAAGGGGGTGTTTGGTTCCAGTCACACCTTTGGCAAGCCATACTTGGGTCCCACATGGCATACACACAAAAAGTGTGGCAAGATTCCTTTAGGCTTGCCAACTTGTGGGTTTAATTTTGATGAACTACCTTAGGCAAGCTTGGCAAAAATGTGTGGCAAAGTATGGCAACGCTAGGCCTAGAACCAAACAGCCCCTAAGTTGGTGATGATGGTGTGTCTACCATCCGTCGTTTCTGACCATTAGATCTACATCTAATGACTGTGAGGTGAGTTGTTTCCTTTTCTCACCAACATCCCACTTGTCTACCAATTTGTAGAAAAACCCATAGTTAGTATCTTAAAACCAACCACATCCCTCCTTGACCTCACAAAACAGCCCAAGGAATATTCTAATTGAACATAATATATCTCTAGTGACATTGTATATCAAAATTAGAGTGTTTTGTATCAAGTTTGTGAATAAGTATTATTCTAATTATGATTCATTGCAACGCACATGAACATTGCTAGTATTTCCAACCATGCATTTTTTTCCTAGTATTCCATAGTTTCGAGTTTTCCATCAAGATATTAGTCACTCATGGTTGATATTTACTTCCAATCATGTACACGTATGCACTATGTAACTAGCCTTGCTTATTGGCTTCCAAAGCTTAACTTCCACTCCTACTTACAATATGTAGAGTATTTAACAAAAAACTACCACTTTCAACCAGCCCTAGGAAGAATCTATTGTACAAAAAATAGCAAAAACATACCCAAAATTTCTTAATCCACGTCAAAAACTACTACCTAGTACTTCTGCCGATTAGGTTCATTTAAACCCATTTATGACAGGGTTGGCCCACACGTCTGTGCTGGCGAGGCAGCTTAAAAAACCACACATTTTGTTTGACCATTGACACGAGGGACCCACATCTGACCTTCTATCCTGTTATTCCCCCTCAAATCATTATTTTTCTTGAACATTACTTCAAACAATACTGATGCGCGTTCATCGGTGGCGCCGGTGATGAGCGTGTTGGCCGCCGCTCCGCTGGACGAGCCGGATGAGGGAGTCCGGGATAAGGGGGTATCCAGACAGCCGGACTATATACTTTAGCCGGACTGTTGGACTATGAAGATACAAGATAGAAGACTTCGTCCCGTGTCCGGATGGGACTCTCCTTGGCGTGGATGGCAAGCTTGGCGATTCGCATGTAGATCTCCTCCTCTGTAAACCGTCTCTGTGTAACCCTAGCCCCCTCCGATGTCTATATAAACCGGAGGGTTTAGTCCGTTGGACACAACAACAATCATACCATAGGCTAGCTTCTAGGGTTTAGCCTCTCCGATCTCGTGGTAGATCAACTCTTGTAATACTCATATCATCAAGATCAATCAAGCAGGTAGTAGGGTATTACCTCCATCGAGAGGGCCCGAACCTGGGTAAACATCATGTCCCCAGCCTCCTGTTACCATTAGCCTTAGATGCACAGTTTGGGACCCCCTACCTGAGATCCGCTGGTTTTGACACCGACATTGGTGCTTTCATTGAGAGTTCCACTGTGTCGTCCCGATAAGGTTT
Source organism: Triticum aestivum (assembly GCF_018294505.1). Lineage (NCBI taxonomy): Eukaryota > Viridiplantae > Streptophyta > Magnoliopsida > Poales > Poaceae > Triticum > Triticum aestivum. The sequence continues at coordinate 542,126,902 of NC_057804.1, read as the reverse complement.
GATGGCTCGTCTCGTTGTCAAAGACAACATCACCTCCGGGGAAGCCCTGGCTCTAGGCCAAACTCTCCGGCTAGGCGGCTTCATTATGACCGCCCGATCGCTGTTGCACCGACGATGACTTCTCAAGTCATTAAAAATAGCCTCCATGTTGATTTAGAATTTGCCGAACAGATGGACCCAATGGAGCTCTTCTCCCTCAATGAGCTCTTGGATCGCATCGCCACCCTAGACGTCGCTATGGACTATGACCGGATCGGGCTTAAACCCGACCAAAGGGAGGTTCACTCTCCACCGGTCACCCATGAGATAGCGGTAGTGGAAGAGCCTCATCCTAATTCTCCCTCTACTTTGAGGACGAACTATGTCCGGATTTCCGAGCTCCCCAAGCCGGACACCCGCTCGCGGGAGGACATGACCCAAGCCCCGGACTCAGGATTGGGTGGCGTGCTAAAGAAATCGGGCAACGCCCTAGAACCCGAGCCGTTAAGCTCGGAAGCCTCTTTGCCCATGGGTCCCAGATCGGGTCGGGATTCAGATTCAAATCCACCCACCCACCCACCTAGATTTATCCAATCTTTCCCATATCAGACAAGAGCCCCAAGAAACAGTACATCACTACTGGGCCAGATTCCTCCTTGTAATAAACAGGGTCAAGAACTGTCGCGAGGCAGATGCAATCTCCCTCTTTTGCAAAAATTGCACGGACAAAGGGATTCTCCATGCTATAAGTCGCTGTGACATAGTACACTTTGCTGACTTAGCAGCCATAGTGCAAAAGTACTGCATGATGGAAAGCGCCTGGAAAACCCAAACAAGTTTCTGGGATAATCCGGCTCTAGCCAAATCCTCTGTCCGAACTAAAAGGATAAACTCTCATAAGTCACCCGATTCAAGTACCAAAAAAATAAAAGCCCGCCGCAGGGCGCGGAACCGTATTGGAAGAATGGCTAAACGGGTCGTGCAAGATTCACAGCACACCGGATACTACGCCAACTCATAGCCTTAGAGCATCATGGATACTCAGGCAGGTAGCAAAGAGCAGCGAGGATCTCCTCATAAAACATACAGCAAAGCAACATCCCGCCGGAGACAACAATACGGTATTTACAGTCTTCGAGACTTTCGCCTCAAATAATAGGCGCAAGCAAGCTCAGCGCAGCCTCGCAGAAGTTTGCCACGTGGCAACAATAAACCCATGGAACGACACGGCTATAACTTACAATTCCAGTGACGAACCTCAATTCCGAATAGTCCGAGCACCAACTGCTTTGGTCCTTAGCCCAATCGTGGATGGCTTCAAGGCTCACTAAAGTGCTCATGGACGGCGGAAGCGGACTAAAACTCATCTATGAGGAAACGCTTAACAAGATGGAAATTGACAAGAGCCGCATTGAACGAAGCAGCACGGCCTTCAGGGGAATCATCCCTAGTCGAGAGGCACAATGCACGGGAAAAATCACACTGGATGTGGTATTCGGCATGCAGGAGAATTATAGGTCCAATGAAATTACATTCCAAGTGGCCCCGTTCAGCAGCGGATACCACGCCCTCTTGGGGCGGGACACATTCATGAGTTTTTAGGCTATACCCCATTACGGGTACATGAAGATCAAAATGCCCGGGCCCAATGGAATCATCACTCTAGCTAGCAATCCGGACATCGCACTCGGCGCCAAAAATAAAACTACCGCCCTTGCCATGGAGGCATTATCAGAAGCCGTCGCAGCCGAAGAACTGACAACACTGCGAGCAACAGTGGACAGAGACGATGTGATACTCGACAAGCGACCTAAATCCACCTCCTTCAAGCCAGCAGACGAGATAGTCAAATTCCAGGTCCACCCAACAGACCCTTCGAAGACAGCTTCCACCGGGACACAGCTGAACCCCACAATAGACGCCGCACTGCGAGACTTCCTGCGTGAAAATTGGGATATTTTTGCCTGGCATCCTTCAGACATGCCGGGCATCCCACGCAGGCTGGCCGAACACAGCCTCAATATACTGAAAGGATACAAGCCAGTCAAGCGGACTCTTAGACGCTTCTCAGAGCCTAAGCGGCAAGCCATGGGAGAAGAGCTAGCCAGGCCGGATTCATCAGAGACATCAAACATCCGGATTGGCTAGCAAACTTGGTAATGGTACCAAAAAAGGACAAATCCTGGCTCTTGTGTGTCGATTTTAAAGACCTCAATAAAGCTTGCCCTAAGGATCCCTTCCCCCTCCATCGCATTGATCAAATAATCGATGCCACCGCAGGACACAACTCATTGTGTTTCCTCGACGCATACTCCAGATACCATCAAATAAAGATGGCGGAGTCTGACCAGGCCGCAACGGCCTTTATCACTCCGTACGACCCCTTCTGTTTCAACACCATGCCCTTCGGGCTCAAAAACGCCGGCGCAACCTATCAACGCATGATTCAGACATGCATGGAGAAACAAATCGGCGAGACAGTAGAGGCCTACATAGACGACGTAGTCATCAAAACAAGACACGTCGAAACTTTAGTAGATGACTTGACGCTTATGTTCGATAATCTCCGAACGTACGACATCAACCTCAACCCGGAGAAGTGTGTCTTCGGAGTACCCTTCGGAAAATTGCTCGGCTTCATCGTTCCCAATAGAGGAATTGAAGCCAATCCGGCAAAAATCCGAGCTCTATCACAGTTGGCTATCCCAACAGACCTCAAGCAGATCCAGAAACTAACTGGATGCGTGGCTGCCTTAAGCCGCTTTATGTCCCGCTTAGGAGAGAAGGCACTACCTCTGTATCGCCTTCTTCGACACACCGAGCACTTCAAGTGGACGGACGCGGCAACGGCCGGACTAGAAGAAATAAAGGCGCTCTTGGCCACAAACCCAGTCCTGACCGCGCCAAACATTGGCGAACCCATGCTATTATACATAGTGGCAACAAACAAAGTTGTGAGCGCAGTGCTCGTCGTTGAACAAGAGGCAGACGGACACAAGTTCCCGCTCCAAAAGCTGGTATATTACGTGTTCACTGTCCTCACTCCATGCAAATCTCGGTACCCACACTATCAAAAGATAGCGTACGCGGTCTTCATGGCATCCCGGAAACTATGATACTACTTTCAAGAGTGTTCGATCACGGTGGCCTCCGAAGTACCACTCAATGACATAATAAATAACCGCGACGCAACAGGCCGAATTGCTAAATGGGCTATTGACCTCCTTCCGTTTGACATAACATACAAACCACGGCGGGCCATTAAGTCGCAAGTACTGACTGACTTCGTCGCCGAATGGACAGAAGCCGAACTCCCTAAAGAGTACGACGCGTACTCAAATTGGATCGTGCATTTCGACGGCTCCAAAATGCTGGCCGGATTGGGAGCGGGTGTCGTCCTGACATCCCCCACCGGAGACACGGTACAGTACATCCTCCAAATATTATACACGGACTCCAACAATGCAGCCGAATACGAGGCTCTGTTGCATGGTCTTCGGATGGCAGTCTCCATGGGCATCCAACGCCTCGAAGTGCGCAGGGAGCCGAACCTCGCAATATCTCAGGTAAATGGAGACTTTGACGCCAAGGACCCGAAAATGGCGGCCTATCGCAATGCCGTCCTCAAAATGTCAACTCAGTTCGAGGGGCTCGAATTCCACCATGTGGTCAGAGAAAATAACCAAGTGGATGATATTCTCGCTCGCATCGGTGCTAAACGCGACCCCATCCCACCCAATATCTTCTTAGAAAGGCTGTTCAAGCCATCCGTGGCACGGGAAGGGGAGTCCGGCACTATTAGTCCGGCTCCGAACACAACCCCGGATTCTGAACCTTCTGACGTAATGAGAGGCTCCGCCACCGAAATAACACCTTCGGCCCATAAAGTAATGGTTGTCATCGCCCCGTGGACCGAGCCCTTCTTGGCCTACCTAAATAGGCAAGAGATCCCCGAGGATCAAAATGAGGCACGTTGTATTGTGCGATGCTCTAAGGCCTACAAAGTCCATGAGGGAGATCTATACAAGAAAAGTGCCACCGGAGTGCTCCAACGATGCATCTCCGAAGAGGAAGGGCGGCAGCTCTTAGCCGAAATCCATTCCGGACTAGGCGGGAACCATGCGGCAGCCCGAGCCCTCGTAAGCAAGGCCTTTCAGACAGGATTTTACTGGCCGGCAGCCCGGGCAAACGCACAAGACCTTGTCCAACATTGCGTTGGTTGTCAACTATTTGCCAATCAGAGCCATATGCCCCCTACCGCTCTCCAAACAATCCCCATAACTTTGCCCTTCGCGGTCTGGGGGCTGGATATGGTGGGACCCCTTAAAGGGGGAAGCCATAAGAAAAAATACTTATTGGTCATGGTGGACAAGTTCACCAAATGGATAGAAGCCAAACCAGTTAAAACGGCTGAATCCGGACCAGTGATAGAATTCATATCGGAGGTTGTACACCGTTATGGTGTCCCCCACAGTATCATCACCGACAATAGCTCGAATTTTACAGTCGAGGAGGTGAAAACCTGGTTCGGCAAAATGGGCATTAAGCTCGACTACGCCCCTGTCTATCACCCCCAAACAAACGCTCAAGTTGAACGTGCAAATGGTCTCATCATGAGCGGCATTAAACCCAGACTAGTGCGATCCTTGAAGGAATCAGACACGCATTGGGTCAAGGAACTCGACTCCGTACTCTAGGGGCTGGGGACCACGCCAAATCGTACCACCAGATACACACCATTTTTTATGGTGTACAGCGCAGAAGCAGTACTGCCTTGCGATATAATCCATGACTCACCTCGCGTGTGCATGTATGAAGAGAAGGAAGCCGAGCTAGATCGGCAGGACAACTTAGATGCATTGGAGGAGGAGCGTGATGTCGCTAAAGCCCATTCCGCATTCTATCAGCAACAGGCTCGAAGGTATCAAAGCAGAGAAGTACGGGCCAAAACTTATAACATTGGCGAACTCGTTCTACGCCTCCCGGAGAAGAAAAAGCACAAGCTCAAACCCAAGTGGGAGGGTCCCTTCATCATTGATAAAGTTCTCACTGGAGGAGCGTACCGTCTATGCAGTGCATCTGATAATAGACTCGAGCCGAACCCATGAAACGCGACCAGACTCCGGAGATTTGACGCCTAGCGCCGAACCCAGTGTTCGTCTCTTTAACTCCGCCTCTTCAATTATGTTCTCTTCCCTCCTTTCTCGCTCCTTTTTCCCTTTTTTTATATATACAGCCTTAAAACTGTACGGATGCCCTGAGCACTCCGGCCGCATTATGCATGCGCACTATACCTGGGGCCTTCCTATTCGGAAGCTGAATATAACTACTTTAATGGCTTCTTGCCAGCCACATATGCATTTTTCTTTCCATATGTGCCTTTTCTTCACCATTATATGCATCGATATGACTTATGTTTTGGCCATGCTGGGTTGCCTAGCTCTTGTATTTATGCCCTATGTTCCCGTTAATTTGGCTAGGGCATAAGGGAAGCACCTCTGCGATTGTTACTGCCGGTTGAGCCGGATGTGTACCTCAGACTGGGTGAAGCCGAAAGCTAGTGTTCTTAAGGGAATATTCGGTCGGTGAAAAAAAGATGTTCTCGTTCATAACAACGAAAATACCCAGATGTTTTGTTTCCTGCGCTTTTGTTCGTAGTTCGAACTTGCACATCGATGTATGCGCACCCAGAGAAAGGAACCCCAAGATGTTTCTTACTATCCATGTAATATAACATAACTAGTTGGGTACTTGTCTGTTCAAGCACTTATGACCCCTACGCCTGGTTTCCACGCATACCCCAGTTTTTCATAACTGTGCGGGTATTCGAATACACCCCGGACTGTCGGATCCGGGGGCTGAAGCGAAAAGGTCTGCCATGAGAAATGACTTTCAATCCGGCTAGGGAGTACATGAGCCCATTCAAATTACATAGTCATATAGACTGGCTGTACTCTTCCTTTATACCATCCAACAGGCTGTCTAGCTTACAATCCTATTGGGATACTTTGCAGCTAACGCTACTTGGTCATATACAAGACTAACGGGTATCTCTTGTCCATCTGACCCAGCCGGTCCGACTTCGGCCATATGGTTCGGGTCAGCCTTGGCGTATCGCGTCTTCACCATGGCCCAAGCTTCTCTCGCACCTTGCCGGCAAGCTGATATCTTCCATAATCGAAAGCGCCGCCGTGCTCCTTTGAGCATCTCTACAAGTTCGCTCATGCCTCCTGGCAGGGAAGCGGATGGCCACAAAGCCTGGGCAATACCCTGCATCACCTGCCGAGCTCGTCCGTGAAGTTGTGAAAGCTCTTGCAGCATATCGCATGCGGAACCGGGCATCTCCTCTTCAGGGCGGCCCGTCAACATACCTGCAGGCATAACTCTGTCAATACGCATCCTTGCCAAACTATACTACAGTTTGTTCAAGCACTTACTATAAATGTCATGCCGAAGCCTCCGGTTCTCCTTCACGGAGTCCGTGAGCTGAGCCCGAACATCTTTCAGTTCGACGCTCAATTGGAGATTAGCATCTTGCAGCTTATTCTTCTCCCGAATAGACTGTGTCAACACGCGTTCGCCCGCCTTCAGCTGACTTCGCCGATGCAGCTCATTATCTCCCACAGTGTCTGGATTTCCTCCGGGATTGTCTGCCGAATCTTTCGTCAGATTTATGAACCATGCCGAACATACACACTGGTAGAGGGAAATTATTACCAGAAGAAGCCTTTTTGGATTCCTCTTGTTTGGCTACATTGGCCTTCATTTGGGCCTTACACTCCTCCAGCTCTTGAGACAACTGGGCATTCTTCTCTACAAGAACCTATGCATTTAATGATTCTTAAATCAGTTGTGCCAACTGTTTCAAGTCTCAGGGGCTACTACTACACATACTTATTAAATTTTCTTACCCGTATATCCTTCACATACTGGTTCGTTGCTCTGGCAAGTCCATCTTGAGCAGCGCGGATATAGGCGTGTCCGGAATTGAAGGCATTGAACGCCTCTTCGCAAAAAATACCACCGCGGAGTACGGCCCGTCGGCGCCGGTGATTCATGGCGCTCTCCACTTCTGAATTTGTGGCGGAAAGAATATCCGTATCCTCCACAGGAGGACAGTTCAACACTGTCCCCGCATTAGCCTCCTCCCGTGAATCCGGTCCAGGAATCCGACTGCTGGAGGCGTGGCCGGTAGGGTCCCCGGGCATAGTCCGGCGTTTCCTGTCAGATGTAATTAAAGCCGTCACGCCTCGACAAAAAGACCAAATAAACCATGGGGCAAGTTTGATAAATACCTCTGCGCCTGCGTATCACTCCTAACCGCCTTCCTTTTAAGCCTACCTTGTCTAGGCGCCTCTTGCTGAGAGGCCCCCGCGGGTTCCGCATGGCGTCCCGACTGCCGTTTCTATAAAAGTACGGCATGTGATCATAAGGTACGGCAAAATGAAGGAATCCTTTCGGAAGGTTGGAACCCTGACATTACTTACATGCGACACAGGAAGTAGCCCGAGATAATCCGCGATGATGGCCACTAAAGAGCCTCCATTGCTTGCCTGATAGAAATTCCTGTCGACGAATTCCACGGATATGTCCGGATCTTCTACAAGTCCGAGGTCGAGAGCCCGGCCGGGATCCTCTGGCTGCGGAGAGGGGCTGTTGAACGTTTTCATGGCCTTCCTTAGTTCCTGTTTTGAAACGACAGGGTAAATGATTGTGACAAAAAAGGTAAGAATGAATAGAGTCGAGTAAAAGATGACAACTTACCTAGCTTCGGGGGTTGTACATGGAAAATCCATCCCTCGGTTTAATGCGGAGGAACTCCTCTTCTTCTCCTTTGTACAATTCGGATAGTATCCTCATCAAAGATGTGGCGGAGTCCGGACCTTTGCGACCGCAGCGGGAGGCATCATCTTCTCCATTGAAGTGCCACATGGGTTTTCCCCTATATTGAAGTGGCTGCACTCCCCTTATTACGCATATTGACATAACTTCGATTATTGTCAATCCTGATTTGGCCAGGGTTTGTATCCGGCTCATCAGATAGAAGACTTCCCTGTTTTCTTCCTCCTGGGGGCTCCGAGGGCGCCAGCTTTGGCGTTTCTTCAGCGGAGTATTGGTAAACTCAGGAAGGCCCATTCGGACTAGGTCCGGAAGGGGAACGTCATCGACATAAAACCACTCCGAGGGCCAGTCTTCGGACGCCTTATTTGGAGTACCGGACAGGTATCCGGTCTGGGCGATGCGCCATATTTCGGCTCCGCCCACCTGGTATATAGATCCCTCCTAGTTGCGGGGGACGAGGCAGAATAACCTCTTCCATAGCTCGAAATGAGCTTCGCAGCCCAGGAACAGCTCGCAGAGGGCAACGTAGCCCGCAATGTGCAGTATGGAGGCGGGGGTAAGATTATGCAACTGGAGATTGTAGAACTCCAGGAGCCTGCGGAGGAATGGGTGGATTGGAAACCCGACGCCTCTTAGCAGATATGGGACGAGGCATACTCGCTCCCCGCGAGATGGGTTAGGGAATCTCTCCGCTTGCTCCCCACCATTATAGGTGGCTAGTTCGGATCGGACGGGGACCATGTATGCAGGCGGAAGGAACCCTTTGGTCCGCAACTCTATTAGGCGGCTGTGAGGGATGAAACACTTTTCCCCATCCCCTGGCTTCGAGCTAGGGGAGCGGCAAGCAGGGCTGGGCGACCGGTCATGATGGGATGGCCTCTTTTGGACACGCTCTGCGGAATGCTTTCTTGGGGGAAGATGGTGTGATTTGGATCTGAAGATCCCCATCTCCTCAAATAGACGGCTCACCTACGGGATTAGGGTGGCAAATGCAAAAATGCCCCGGCCCCTCGTCTTCAATCGACACGTGGAGGTGGCCATTATCGAAGCACAGAAGCCGAGGAGTACAACCTTACTGGGAGGTCGGACACTATTCGCTACGACGGGTGCACCGGATTTGGAGAAGAACCTGCCTTGCAATGCTGAAGACAATATGCGCGCCGGACTCATCATCATTGAAGCCTGGTTCAGGGGCTACTGAGGGAGTCCTGGATAAGGGGGTATCCGGACAGCCAGACTATATACTTTAGCCGGACTGTTGGACTATGAATATACAAGATAGAAGACTTCGTCCCGTGTCCGGATGGGACTCTCCTAGGCGTGGAAGGCAAGCTTGGCGATTCAGATGTAGAACTCCTCCTCTGTATACCGACTCTGTGTAACCCTAGCCCCCTCCGGTGTCTATATAAACCAGAGGGTTTAGTCCATAGGAGACAACAACAATCATACCATAGGCAAGCTTCTAGGGTTTAGCCTCTCCGATCTTGTGGTAGATCAACTCTTGTAATACTCATATCAATAAGATCAATCAAGCAGGAAGTAGGGTATTACCTCCATCGGGAGGGCCCGAACCTGGGTAAACATCATGTCCCCAGCCTCCTATTACCATTAGCCTTAGACGCACAGTTCGGGACCCCCTACCTGAGATCCATCAGTTTTGACACCGACACCGGACGCCGCGCTGGCCTCTACACAGGTTGGCAGGCTGACCCAAGCGTGACTCACGAGCGAGCAAGCCGCCGCGCTGGCCTTCGCTCGAGCCAGATAGCTGGCCTTAGCGTGGCGCGCACGAGCAAGCCGCTGTGCTACCGTGCCAATCTAGCTAGCAAACCTTGCAGACAAGCAGCTAGATGGAGCTATCTTAGCTATCTAGCGGCCGCGAGCGCCGGACGGAGCAGGCATCCGGGCTGCCGCAACATGGGCTCCGCACCGCCGGCAGTTTTGACCTCGCCTTCTGCCGATGGCGGTAGTTGCGTCCCATGGCCAAGGATGACTAGGTGGACAGGCCGGAGGTAGCAGGTCACTCGGGGATTTTTGTGCAGACTGACATGTAGGTCCGACAAGTCATAACACCCGGTCGAATAGAAGGCGTTGACTTAATGGGCGACATGGGCTCTATCATAGGTTAGAGTTAGATTCTAACCCTGAACTAACTCTAACCAAAGTGGTGTTTGGATGGCAGGGTTAGATTGACAACAAATGTATCCAAACAGGGACATGGGTTGAAACGTGCCTATAACGGCACTTTGTAGAGTAGTCGTTTCTTGGCAGGGCTGGTTGGTAAGAGCATGTATAACGGTTGATAAGGTAGTCTTATCTTAAGTCTGCCACGTATGCAAGCGGTAGTAGTTTCTTGGCATTTTAGTGGTTTCTTGCATTATTAGGGGTTTCTTGTAAGGAACAATGTATGTACTACTAGCGACAAAAGGCGATTCTAGGTTGTGTTGTACTCCAACGAGTACTACTAGTGGTCGCAGGAGTGTATACCTCGTTTTGTGGGTTCGATCCCGGCCGAACGCACGCCGGCCTTTTTTTTAAATAGTAACTTCGCTGCGAGCCAATATTTTACACGGGTAGTTTGAGTTTTGAAGTCAAACGGACGTGCGGCACCACAATCTGGGTGCACTAGATAGCCTAGCCAAGTGAATGGGTTTTCCTTCCCAGCATCCCGTGGCTCGCGTGCTCGCCCTAGCCGCACCTCGCTTGCAGCTTCCTCATCAGCTAGTAGCATATTTAAACTAGCGCCTCCCAATTAAGCCCGAGGAGCCGGAAAAGCCTGGTGGGGCAGTCAGAACTGTGCAATATGGCTCTGTACGTAAAGTGCTCTACTACTACTCTATAGCTTGTGGCGTTGCACGCATGGACTTCACTCCATTATCGGCTCTACTATAAAAGAAATTCCTCTTGACATGTTTTTTTTGAAACGGAGGCAAAAGCTTTGCTTCATCTCATTCATAAAGAACAAACTACTAAAAAAGTTTGAAGAGATCCATTACACCTCCACAAATGTAAGCGAAAAGCCTAGTCTCGCTCTATCAAATAACTCAAATGTTCTGCCCCCGCAGTAACCGTCGCTGATAAATAGGCTGCTAGTGTGTGCGTGAGAGGAGCGGTTGAGTAGGCCGGCTAGATGAGAGGAGCGGCTTAATAGAGCACTGAGAGTACCCACTAGGCCACCACACAGGTGTACTTTCCCTGCATTGATAGTACAGTGATGGTTCTAGAGAACAGTAGTACCCTCCACTTCCAACTGTAGCTCCTTGGCCCTGAGATTCAAGAGTTCAAAACTGGTGCACTATACTAGAATAGACTAGAAGTACAGTACATCGCACTACTAGTTGAGAAAAAGTAGTACTAGTACTGCTACAGTACGAGTACGTACTCCTCCGTCACATAATGTCAGACGTTTTTTGACACTAGTTGGCGTGTACAAAAAATAGCAAAACCATACCCAAAATTTCTTAATCCTCGCCAAAAACTACTACCTAGTGCCAAAATTTTCTTACTAGTGCTATTATTTACAGTATAATGCAATCCCATAACGTTCCATAATGCTAGTACTAGTAGTAAATAGTAGCCTCACCCCTTCGCTAAGGAATGATCTACAGTTGGAAGGGACGAGGCCCTGCAGTTACTATGCTCTTATCTCCTCCTCGCCAGTTCCCCTTCCCCCGAAGAGAAGGCAGTTTGTCGCTGCTCCCATGGATTCACCAGGCGGTTCTCCTCCTCGTCGGGGCTGGGAGACCTTGGACGACGATCCTCTAGGAGAAATCGCATGCCGCTCTGATGTCCTCACCGCCGCAAGACTCAATGCTTCCTGCACCAACTTTTTCAAGACAGTGCTTAAACATGCTTGGGAAAAGGCCATGCTTGTTGGTCTTCCATGCGTCCTCGAGGAGAAGGTTCTTCTATGGGAAAATCCTTCGAACAATCCACCGCTCCCTGGCCATGGTTGCACGTTGACTCCGCTAGAGTTGCCGACATTGAGAGGTAGTCGGATTTTGTCCGATGAGCAGGTGAGTAATGGAGTTTGATCATGTAGTACTTAGTTATTCCATTTCCATCCCGTAATTTCTCTGCTGCCCACCGTCTTATATATAGGTCTAGGTCGGTACCAATAAAGAATGGCTTGCATACCTCCGGCCGGATACCACCATCATTTTGCACAACATCCACAGCAGTGCGGCCGTTCTGGTAGACCCCTTCTCCACCATTGGGATCGGCCTTCCGGACTGGCTGGGCTTGAATACGTATGGTGATGCCTAAATGAGATTGAAGAAGATGGCAATTGCGGACCCGCCGACAAAGTGATGCGGCTATGACGATTACTATCTCATCACGGTGTTCGACACAAGGATTGCCATCAATGCAAGAGGTAGTAACGATAGAGGCTGGCGCATGTTGGCGGCCGCAGATTTGTACCTGCACACGTTCGAAGACGTCGTGCACCATCTAGGCCGCATCTTCGCGGTGACAAGCCAGGGGACTTGTTTCATCTGGTTGCCATCCTACGTTACGGGAGATTACAAACAGAATGCACAAACCATCATTTGCATCCCTAACGGTACTCCATTATTTTGCAGGGACCAGTCATCCCCCGATCAAAATAAGATCGCTGATCCTGGATGTGCATTTGCATCCGTAATTTAGTCTAACCTAGAACCTAGTAGCTGACTTTGGCATATTGGGATCAACTATCTTAGCAGTTGTTACCCATGGTACCACTGATGTGCAACATGGTCACACAATCTACCACGATCGGACCGTCACCATCTACCCAGGTATTCCATTTTTTAACCCTCTCGCCTTCTCTTTCATTGTTGTACTAGTAGTATACTTAGTAGTACTAGTAGGAGTACTTTTTACCTTGGAGGACGCGGATAGCTAGATAAGCCCTTGAAGACTTGAACCCACTAGCTGCCACCATTTTTGTTTTTCCATGTCTTACTATCTCATCCATGTAGCCAAGCATTGCTATATATAATAAGTCGGTTATTTTACTTCCTCTATACCGGAGTAGTACTATTTGCTGCATAGAATTACTGACCACCATATTTGAGGACAACATTATTATGCATGGACCTTGACTATGTACGTCACCATGTGTCTAGATCTGATATGTCACGTGTACCAGATGAACGGCGCCGAGTTTGACCCCCGTGATGCTACGTGAGTGCCGAGGAACACTCTTGGAGAGTACTCTCTTTTCATCGGGGACAGCTACCCCATTGTGAAGCGGATGCCACCTTCCGTGCACGACATGGAAGGCATGTCATTCATGAAGCATGGGTGTGTCTTCAGTGCGCACTGCCGGATGAATGACATGCTGGGACACGCTATCCCTGATTTATGCCGCTTCAGCTTGGATGAGTCTCCATCGTGTGGAACCGGACTAGAAAGCTGTGACAATGATTCCCGTTGCCCACCACTATGGATCGTGTCATCCATGAAGAACACCTGGGACTGGAACCTGGAGGAGGACATGTAGCATCTATAATGTGTAAGTGGAGTACGGTAATTGTGAACGGTAGCGCTGTGAATATATGTAGACTAGTTGTGCAAAAATTTATCACATGAATTGGAGAGGAACTTGTGTGGCATACTGGCATTTGTCCTTTAGAATTTATTACTAGTAAATGTGGTATGTGTACGTGTAACTTGTGTGGTTGTTGCATGGGCTCCAACACGCTCTTTGAGAAAAAAAGGTGGAACAGCTTTGGATATACGTGACGTGGCAGCATCATACAGTAGCATCATTCGCTATAGTTGTAGTACACTCCTACTAGGACGACAACTCCTATAAAACCTTGTGCTTGGCTCTTTGCCTCTTCAGGGGGTTCAACAGTTCGTACTCGTGTGAACCTTGCACTTGGCTCTTCGCCTCTTCGAAAGGTCCAACAATGATGATACTACAGTACAATATGCTTCTGGCAATCTAACACTGATTGAACTGTTGCATGTCCACCGCGAGGGCGAGAGAGAGGGAGAGGGAGAGGGAGAGGGTGTTGTAGTCAAACCCTCTCCTCGTCCTATGAACCACCGTGCGCGTGGACGAGGGAGAGGCGTAGTAAGCAAGCTTCTCCTCGTTCGGCGAGTTGACGGGACACATCAAAGCAATACTAGTACTAGTAGTCCATACTACGTCCTTTCCGATTAATATGGCTTAATTGAAACGAGAAAAATATACTGGCAGTCAACGTATGTAACAATACGCTCTTTACGGTCACTATATATAGTTTTGCAGTGATTATATGATCACTAGCTCATCGTAGAGCACCGTATTGCACCCTACTGACCGACCACATAGTCAACATTGCACTTTGTTGACTGGTTAAATTGTCACCTAGTTTCCGGGTCCCACCTGTCAGTTAGCAAAGCAAAGAAATTAGTTAAACAAAACTTTACGCAGGTGCGACAGGAGTCCAACCCTTGCTCGCAAACCACCCTGGCTGTGTATGTGAGTGCATGCACGTGTACTCCCTCGGTCTTCTAACAAAGAGTGTACATTGGCTAAAAAACAAAGAGTGTAGTACATGATGTACATCTACACTTCCAATGCATTTAGCCTTTAATCTAAATTGATATTGATTGACTAATGCACCAACTTGTGCTCTAGGTATAGGCTACATTTCTATCCTTAATTACAGCATGCAACGGCCTTCATTTAATCTTCTTCTCTCAATGGTTGCATGCACACATAAGTCTGCTACTTTTGGGCGTTATTATGCCCTGGTCAATGTGTAAATCTCTAAATGTACAGTCTTTCACGAACGTAGGGAGTAGGTTGAGAACTTGAGCGTGAGCGTGTGTGTTGCGTCATGTGCTGTGTGCCGTGGGTGCGTGAGTGTTGCGTGCGTCCATGTGTACGTGTGAGTGTTGCATGTTGCATGCAGGGCTTACTCCCTCCCATTGACATGTTCATATTTCAAGCTTGCTATGTTCCCTCCATATGGTGATACTCCCTCTGTTCACAAATACGGAGTAAAAGCCTCCCACTGTTCACAAATATGGAGTAAAATGAATGAAGTGAGCGTAGAGGCATAGGGATACTATAGAAAGGAAGTCTTTGCGGTCCATTATTCCCCATCTCGGTCAGAGAGAACTATTCAACTACTCTTCGTAGTGAAGTGACAATACACGCTGCAGCAGATGGGACACGTAATTAATAAGCTGAACTAGCGTGTTGGTGTTACTAAATCAGTCTTACCCAGTACGGCCATCATGTTTGCCAGTAGAGCACGCTTCCGCAAATATGCCTATGCACCTCTGTCCTCCATTAACTGACATATGGGCCCTCTTGTGGTAGACCCACATGTCATCGATGTAACTATTTACACTCCGAAGGACGGTATATCCTGGTAGTAGTACTAGTAGAATTGAGATTTAGTGCACTTTCTTCCCCATCTTCCACTCTTATTCCTCCTCTCTTCTTCTTCCTCCTCTCTTCCGCATCGTCGGCCGCACACCATTTACCCCCGCTCATTGCTCGCCCGTCCGCGCCATCTTCCTTGGTAGCTCGCGCGTACCATATCTCCCCGCTCATTGCTCGACCACACGAGGAGAAGCTTCTTCACTCACCCGCCCGAATCCACTTCCCTATTGGCTTGCAGGCACCGAAACCCCAATGGCAGAACCGACTGACACGTAGAGCCGCGATTGGAATTCCCTCCCCGATGTTCTCTTAGAGCATATCTGTAATCGTACGGACCTACTCAGCACCGTCCGTCTGGCCGCATGCTCGTTGTCTTTGTACCGTCTACTCGTCTGCAACCAGTCGGCTCTTTTCAAAGAAACCCTGCTTGCTGATGCCCGATCCTTGCAGGTGGCCTAGACACCGACTTGACGATCCTACGGAGGATGCCGTGGTTCCCCTCGACATGCTACCACTACCCGTCCACCTGTGCTTCATGCGCGACCACTATTGGGCAGGCATGAAGGCCAACTGGATCGTCCTCATCCACCAATCCGGTAGTCCGTGGCATCTCGTGGATATCTACACCCAGCGAGAGATCACCCTTCCATCATTGGATACCGCCACCATCGAGCCTTGCGGCCCGCCGGACACTCCTGCCTACTACGCATGAGACACGTCAAGCTTTTGGCTCGACCTCTGTTTGCTGAAAGTTCTAATATGCGAAGTGCCCACACCATCAAAAGACTACATGGACTACAAGCCCGTTGCCTTGTTCAACATGGGATTAGTATATCTAGAATCCATACATGGTCATGGCTCATCACCAATCCTGTTGAGGCAACATTTATGTCTGATGCTATAGTGCATGATGGCATCGTTTATGCGGTTGACGCACAGATTGGCTGCCTATACTGGTGGAATCTATCGTCCTGTAATTGTTCTATCTCATGTCATCTTTACTTGATGAATACGACTGCCTGTTCATTATTACAAATTTAGGATAGATAGTATGTCTATAACCACATCATTGCTACTCCCTCCGTCCCAAAATAAGTGTCTCAAATTTGTACTAGCTCTAGTACAAAGTTGTACTAAGCTTAAGACAGTTATTTTGGGACAGAGGGAGTATATGTTCCTCTCATTTCCTATATTTTTATGACCACACATGTTATTGTTAGAGTTGATATGAGAACAATTGGCATCTAATGATTGTTAGAATACATATTATGAGCATAACATCATGATTGATATATGTTACTCTCGTTTCCAAGATTTTTATAACAACACATGTTATTGCTTAGAGTTGATATGAGAACAGTAGTAGTAAGTGCCATGGTAGAATATGAGTAGGCTCTGTCATAGCTATTCTCCTCTCATTGTTACATGATATTTGAACCATGACATATTGCTAGAATATGAAAGCCATTGGATTTTTTTAAAAATTGGGGTATGATTATAACCACGGCATTGCAATTCTCTGTCTATGATACGTGTCACTATTATAATAATCTTAATTCCACACATACTCTGAACATGATTGTTTATTTTTGTCCTTTTGGTCTCCAATTTGAATTGTTGCAGCAGACGCAAATGCGCTGGCCTTCATGATTCCAGGACCTGGAATCACACCAGCTGATGGGTGGTGGTTTATCGCTCGTTCAGCTAACGGCGGTCATTTGATGCTCATTCGCACGTACCAAATTGACCAAACCATTACATCAAACCACATGCAGTACAATGTGTGGGGCATTCGTGACATTGATGGCTATGGCTGCTTCGTGTTCGAGAAAGATCCCAGCTCCGTTGGGCCAGGCGTATTCAACTAGAGGCGGGTTTACAGCCTCGGCAACCACTCCTTGTTAGGATTCAAGTGTGTACTTGTTAGTTAAACCTATGTATAAATTGTGACACTAAATACGACTAGTAAGTAGTACAGTAGCAGTACTAGTATACGTCGATCAAATTATTCATCATGTCCAGTTTCAAAAAAAATTATTCATCATGTCCACACATTGAATTAACGTGACAACACGCGGCACGTGAGGTGACACAAGAATCCCGGCACCGTGTTCGGGTATTCTGGACTTTAGATTTGGAGTACCACTTATCTGTCAAAATCTTTCATCATTCACTTAAAACAGTCGATTGATCATACATTGAGTACCATATAACTGGAATTACCGATGCAAGTTGAAGAAGGATTGGCCGATGCTGCCGGCTGGCATCAAGTTCGATCCCACGGATTAGGACCTGGTCGAGCACCTCGAGGCCAAAGTGAGTGCTGACAGCGCGTGATCTCACCCTCTCATCGATTTGTTCATACCAACCATCGACAGCGAGCACGGCATATGCTACACCCAACCTGAGAAACTTCCAGGTAAGACACCGATCGGCCGTTTACTTGCACAAACATATTCCTTTGTTTAAAGCTCTATTTTTCTTTTTAGACGCAGACCTAGTGAAGCAATTACAATTTGACAGTTAATAAAAAGTCAAACAAGTGACTGCAACATGCCAAAGATGTTATGAAAATGCCAACTACGTACACTAAAACCTATATTCGACAATACTGCAGGTATCACACAGAGTGGCCTAAGGAAGCATATCTTCCAGCGCAATTCCAGGGCGTTCAAAAGGGGCATGTGGACGCGTTGCAAGATACAGTCGGAGTGCGGCATGCACGCGATGTGGCACAAGACCGGGAATACCTTGTCGATGATGGTCAACGGCCGGCAGATGGGCAACACAAAGGTTCTGGTGTTGCACACCAACAAGAACTTCGACCAGCAGAGGACCAACTGGGTGATGCACCGGTACCACCTCGGGGACCTGGAGCAAGAGAAGGAGCGGGAGCTGGTCCTCTGCAAGATTTTGTACTAGACGAACACTAGGGCCAGGAGTAAAAAGATTATAAGTTAGTTTGGTATTCGTAGTTGTACTACCTTGTCGTCCGCAAGTTGGTATTGTTGTTAACGATCTTTTGGTATGAACTTGCATTTGCTTCCAACCATCATGCCGAGGGTCGACGTGGATATAAAGCTGAATCATTTGTTTCAGAACGAATTTTCAGGAACCTGATTTTTATTTAATGGGTAGCATAAGAACCTGCCGTTCAAATTCCCAGTTCTCCAATTTTTTCGAAACAAGTGCATGCACTTATTATCACGATGAAAAAACAATATCCCTGCTGCATCCAAGTTATCAGTCTATACTTGCAGAATTCTCTCGTTTATTGAGCACGTATATTTTTTTCATTTTTTTGAGACAGTATATTGTTTTTTAGGTCGAGCAAGTTTCAACTGGGCTGTAGACTGGCCAGGCTTGGTTTTGTTTTTAACAGGCCCAGCCCATGACGACAATGGGGCACAAAGATCCAGCAGGTATCTACTAGCCTCTGGCCCACCAGCGTTAGTTATATTTTGTCTTACAACATCCGCAGGCAGTTTTTTTACTGAATCAAACACATAGCCCAGTTCTATTTTCCTCTTGAAACGCATGTCCTACATCCGTTTTCTAATCTCTACCTATAGTTTTACTAGTTCATATACACGTATCATTATATTGAAAACACATAAAATTCCCTTCTCATATTTACATCCTTATTTTTGTTGTTTTTTCCCACCCAGCGCTGATTTTTTACCACTGGTTTTCCCTTAAACCAACTCAATTGTACCACGTCTTATTTGCTTACAAAAACAAAACGATTTTTTGGCAAATCAATAAGTTCTTAAAAAATTTATCATTTCGGGATTACAATAGTTTGGACTCCACCGACATATGCAAAATAAGGTTGAACTTTTTGACCATGGTCCTGGGCAGAAAATGGGATGCAATAAATTACTTAAGAATTAGCAAATGGGCTGCAAATTATAAAAAAATAGCAAATGGGCTTTATGTTGTCTGCCACGGATTTGGAGGCTGACTTGTGGGCCTACTAAATTCATGCGTATACAAGGTTTCTCAAAAAAGAAACTTAGTCAACAACTGACTCTACCAGCGTCAGACCGTTAGATGTCAATCTAACGACAATCGTGCTTCTTCAGTCTCTGATCTTCCTGCCCCAGACGCCCAAACCAGCGCCGTTGGAACCGCCTGCTCCCACCTCTTGTGGCTGGTTGTGCTGCCGGGCAGGCCTCACGGCCCCATCATACTTGCATCCCTGGCATGTCTATCCCTCTACTCACCCACACCTCCTGTTATTTTTCGGCGACGGCAGCCGAACCAGTCAACCCTCGTAGTCTCCACCGCGTGGGCAGCAACTGTCGTGTCTTCCCCGGCTCCGTGTCATTCCCTTCGTAGGCCTCGTCGTCGTCCACTGCCCTGGTGCTCTCGGCACGGCATGGTCAACTTGGTCAACGAACGACATCCATCAGAAGTGGACTATACGTGGAGAGGCTGATAGCTGGGTCCATGGTCGCACACAAGGAAATGCCTCCTTATTACACACAAAATAATGATTCCTCCACCTGACATCTGGGACCCGCCGGAAGGGCCTCTGTATTTCGTGAAAAAAAGTTCCCTTCGCTGACAGGTCGGACCCACCAACTATATCTTCGCACACAAGGAAGTGCCTTCTTATTGCACACAAAAAAATGAATACCCCCTGCTAGCTGGGACCCACCATAGTGGGAGGCTGACTTGTGGGCCTACTAAGTTGACGCGGACGGACGGCTTTGTCAACTTAGTCAATATATGAACGATTCTAGCTCCAGTGACCGTACAATGTCCATCCAACGGCCGTAGTGCTTCTTCAACCTCTGGTCTTCTTGCTCCAGCCGCCCAAAGCAGCGCCGGTCGTGCCGCATGCTACTGTCTCCTGTGGCTGGCTGTGCTGCCGCGGAGGCCTCACCGCCCCCATACTACTCCCACCGCTGGCCAGGCCATCCCTCCACTCACCCACTCCCCCTGTTATTCTGCGGCGACGGCAGCCTCACACCGCAGCCGAACCAGTGAACCCTCATACTCCTCTATGTGTGGGAATCCACTGCCGTGTCTTCCCCGGCTCCATGACATCCCCTTCCTAGGCCTCTCCGTCGTCCACCACCGTGGTGCTCTCGGCGCGGCATGGTCAACATGGTCAAGGAACGACTTCCATCGGACGTGGACTGTACATGGAGAGGCTGACAGCTGGGTCCATGGCCGCAGCAAGGAAGTACCTCCTTATTATTAAGAAAATAATGATACCTCCACCTGACAGCAAGGACCCACCGGACGGGCCACTGTATTTCATGAAAAATATGTTTCCCCCCTGACTGCTGGGACCCACCAGCTACATCTTCGCATGCAAGGAAGTGCGTTCGGGCAAAAAAAAAACGATTCGCCCCCCTGACTGCTAGGACCCACCAGCTACATCTTCGCACGCAAGGAAGTGCCTGACAGTCGGGACCCACCTGGTCGAAGCGTACGGAGCGTTGTCATTCTGGTCGCGAACGTGTACGTACATATATACTGGTCGATGTAGAGGCGCGCACGTGTCGTAGTAGAGGTGCGCACATAGCATGTACACGTACGTACAGCGGCCAGTGTGCAAGAAATAAAATACGGCCATGTATGTACATACAGGCGGGGTCTCGAGCGCCTACTCGCGCATACATACGACCAAGGCTCGTGTACATGGCTGGGTCGAAACGGAGAAACAGCGTCGTCATCGTGTTCATGGGGAGCCAACCGGCTGGGTCGGAACGGAATGTGTCGCCGTGTTCATCGGGAGGGCTTGGATGGAACAAGCGATGGAAACGAGGCCTGGCGTACCGCACAACGAAGGAAACGGCCTTGTGTTCAACCGGCCACGTTCAAACGGGATCCTGTTCATCGGGAGGGGTCTGGCGTACCGCAAAACGGAGGAAACGGACCTCCTACGGTCGAAACCGGGGTCATGTTGATCGGGAGGGCTGTGGCATACCGCAAAACGGACGAAACAGACTTGTGTTGGAGCGCTACGGTCGAAACGGGGGTCCTGTTCATCGGGAGGGGTGTGGCGTACCGCGAAACGGGACTCCACAGGATACTGTTCATCTCCACCGTCGACCTCCTCCAGCCTCCACGGGCTACTGTTCATCCACCATCAACCTCCTCCAGCCTCCACCTGCGACTATTCATCCACGGGCTCCTGTTCATCCAGCCTCCACTGTGCTCTACTCCACCGGCTACTGGTCAACCACCCCTCTCCACGGGCTCCTGTTCAACCACCCCTCCATGGGCTACTGTTCATCCACCCCTCCACGGGCAACTGTTCATCCAGCCCTCCACGGGGTCGTCCTATTCATCTAGCCCTCCACGGGGTCCTGTTCATCCAGCCCCAACCGGCTCAATCGATCGGGGTCATGTTCATCTAGAGGCAATGCCACGGGTCCTGTTCATCCACCCCCACCGCTCACTGTTCATCCAACCCCTCCTCCCCGCAAAGCTCACTGTTCATCCAAAACCCCCTGCAATGCTCACTGTTCATCCAGAGGCAGCATCGATCGGCTTCACTTAGCAGCATTAGCGAAGGAATTGCTCGATCGCTCGGGTTCAGTAACGCGTAGCCTGTAGTGGAATCGCTCGGGTTCAGTTAAGGCGACACCTCTCCTGGGTTCAGTTAGATCCCAACGCCTCCCACACACGCGCGTACGTGTATGAGAGATTCGCGCATCGCTCGGCCCCCGACCACCCACCGTAACCGGGAATGCGCCAAAATTTTCCTCGCCCTCGCTTCTACAACGGTTTTTTCCGTCATGGACGGCCCAAAGAATGTCATGCAGCTGCGTCTCCGGCCCGCCCAGGACAAAAAGCCCATTTTCTGTCATGATTTTCATAGAAGTAGGAGCCCACCACATATATGGTGATACCGGGTTTTGTCACCAGTATCGTCATAGAAGTGTCATAAGTATGACAGAAAAAGAATTCGTTCGGCCCAAAATGTCACGGATGTGTCTTTTTTTGTAGTGGCACCCACCACGACAAACTTGTTTTTGCAGGGCATGTTGTGATGTGATATGGTCAAGACATGATGTGATATAAAGATTGTTGTATGATATGATCATGTTTTGTTAAAGTTATCGGCAACTGGAAGGAGCCATATGATTGTCACTTTATTGTATGAAATACAAGTGCTATGTAATTGCTTTAGTTTATCACTAAGCGGTAGCGATACTCATAGAAGCAATGGTTGGTGAGACGACCATGACGCTACGATGGAGATCAAGGTGTCAAGCCAGTGACGATGGAGATCATGATGTTGCTTCGATGATGGAGATCAAAAGCACAAGATGATGATGGCCATATCATGTCACATATTTTGATTGCATGTGTTGTTTATGTTTTATGCATCTTATTTTGCTTAGTACAGCGGTAGCATTATAAGATGATCCCTTACTAAAATTTCAAGGTATAAAGTGTTCTCCCCGAGTATGCACCGTTGCGAAAGTTCTTCATGCTGAGACACCACGTGATTATACAACAGATGCAAGCCAGATTTGCACACGCAGAATACTCGGATTAAACTTGACGAGCCTAGCATATAAAGATATGGCCTCGGAACACTAGAGACCGAAAGGTCGAACGTGAATCATATAGTAGATATGATCAACATAGAGATGTTCACCATTGATGACTACCCCATCTCACGTGATGATCGGACATGGGTTAGTTGATTTGGATCACATTACACTTAGATGACTTGAGGGATGTCAGTTCAAGTGGGAGTACTTAAGTAATTTGATTAATTGAACTTTAATTTATCATGAACTTAGTCCTGATAGTATTTACAAATTATGTTGTAGATCAATAGCTCGCGTTGCAACTCCCCTATGTTTTTTGATATGTCCCTAGAGAAAAAGTTTAAAGATGATAGTAGCAATGATGCAGACTGGGTCCGTGATCTGAGGTTTATCCTCATTGCCGCATAGAAGAATTACGTCCTTGATGCATCGCTAGGTGACAAAACTATTGCAGGAGCAGATGCAGACATTATTAACGTTTGGCTAGCTCAATATGATGACTACTTGATAGTTTAGTGCACCATGCATTACGGCTTACAATTGGGACTTCAAAGACGTTTTGAACATCATGGACCATATGACATGTTCCAGGAGTTGAAGTTAATATTTGAAGCAAATGCCCGAGTTGAATGATATGAAGTCTCCAACAAGTTTTATAGCTAAAAAATGGAGGGGAATAGCTCAGCTAGTGAGTATGTGCTCAGATTGTCTGGGTACTGCAATCGCTTGAATCAAGTGGGAGTTAATCTTCCAAATAAGATAGTGATTGACAGAGTTCTCTAGTCACTATCACCAAGTTACTAGAACTTCGTGATGAACTATAATATGCAAGGGATAATGAAAGCGACTCCCGAGCTCTTCGTGATGCTGAAATCAACGAAGCTAGAAATCAAGAAAAAGCATCAAGTGTTGCTGATTAAACAAGACCACTAGTTTCAAGAAAAGGGCAAAGGGAAAGAAAGGGAACTTCAAGAAGAATGGCAAGCAAGTTTTCACCCCCGTGAAGAAGCCCAAAGTTGGACCAAAGCCTGAAACTGAGTGCTTTTACTGCAAAGGAAATGGTCACTGGAACCGGAACTACCCCAAATATTTGGTGGTTAAAAAGGATGGCAAAGTGAACAAAGGTATATTTGATATGCATGTTATTGTTGTGTGCCTTACTAGTGCTCGTAGTAGCCCTTTGGTATTTGATACCTGTTCGGTTGCTAAGATTAGTAACTAGAAACAGGAGTTGCAGAATAAATAGAGACTAGTTGAGGGTGAAGTAACGATGTGTGTTGGAAGTGGTTCCAAGATTGATATGATCAACATCGCACACTCCCTATACTTTCAGGATTAGTGTTGAACCTAAATAAATGTTATTTGGTGTTTGCGTTGAGCATGAATATGATTAGATCATGTTTATTGCAATACGATTATTCATTTAAGACAGAGAATAATTGTTATTCTGTTTACATGAATAAAACCTTCTATGGTCATACACCCAATGTTAATGGTTTATTGAATCTC
This sequence comes from Triticum aestivum, assembly GCF_018294505.1. Taxonomy (NCBI): domain Eukaryota; kingdom Viridiplantae; phylum Streptophyta; class Magnoliopsida; order Poales; family Poaceae; genus Triticum; species Triticum aestivum. The sequence goes on along the minus strand of NC_057804.1, from coordinate 542,102,677 downwards.
GATCGCAGTGATACACATATTCATAATATTGATGCCAAAAGATGCAAAGTTGATAATGATAGTGCAACATACTTGTAGCACTGCCGTTTGGGTCATATTAGTGTAAAGCGCATGAAGAAACTCCATAAAGATGGACTTTTGAAATCACTTGATTATGAATCATTTGATACTTGCGAACCGTCCCTTATGGGCAAGATGACTAAAACTCCGTTCTCCGGAACATGGAACGAGCAAGTGACTTATTGGAAATAATACATACTGATATATGCGGTTCAATGAGTGTTGATGCTCGTGGCGGGTACCGTTATTTTCTGACCATCACAGATGATTTGAGCAGATATGGGTATATCTACTTAATGAAACACAAGTCTGAAACATTTGAAAAGTTCAAAGAATTTCAGAGTGAAGTGGAGAATCATCATAACAAGAAAATAAAGTTTCTACGATCTGAAAATGGAGGAGAATATTTGAGTTATGAGTTTGGCCTTCATTTAAAACAATGTGGAATAGTTTCACAGCTCACACCACCTGGAACACCACATCATAATGGTGCGTCCGAACGTCGTAACCACACTTTATTGGATATGGTGCGATCTATGATGTCTCTTACCGATTTAACACTATCGTTTTGGTGTTATGCATTAGAGACAGAAGCATTCACTTTAAACAGGGCGCCGTCAAAGTCCGTTGAGACGACATCATATGAACTATGGTTTGGCGACAAACATAAGTTGTTGTTTCTTAAAGTTTGGGGATGTGATGCTTATGTCAAAAGGCTTCATCCCGATAAGCTCGAACCCAAATCGGAGAAGTGTGTCTTCATAGGGTACCCTAAGGAAACAATTGGGTACACCTTCTACCACAAGTCCGAAGGCGAGATTTATTGTTGCTAAGAATGGAACCTTTCTAGAGAAGGAGTTTCTCTCGAAGAAGTGAGTGGGAGGAAAGTAGAACTTGATGAGGTAATTGTACCTGCTCTTAATTTGGAAAGTAGCTCATCCGAGAAATCTATTCCCTTGATGCCTACACCAACTGGAGAGGAAACTAATGATAATGATCATGAAACTTCAGTTCAAGTTGCTACAGAACCTCGTAGGTCAACCAGAGCATGATTCGCACCAGAGTGGTACGGTAATCCTACTTTGGAAGTTATGTTACTTGAAAATGACGAACCTACAAACTATGAAGAAGCTATGATGAGACCAGATTCTGAAAGATGGCTTGAGGCCATGAAATCTGGGATATGATCCATGTATGAGAACAAAGTGTGGACTTTGGTGGACCTGCCCGATGATCGGCAAGCCATTGAGAATAAATGGATCTTCAAGAGGAAGATGGATGCTGATGGTAGGCGTTACTATCTACAAAGCTCTACTAGTCACAAAAAGGTTTTCGACAAGTTCAAGGTGTTGACTACAATGAGATTTTCTCAACCATAGCGAAGCTTAAGTCCGTCCGAATCATGTTAGCAATTTCCATATTTTTTGAAATCTGGCAAATGGATGTCAAAAGTGCATTCCTTAAAGGATTTATTATGTATATGATCCAAACAGAAGATTTTATCAATCCTAAAGGTGCTAACAAAGTGTGCGAGCTCTAGCGATCCATCTGTGGACTGGTGCAAGCATCTCGGAGTTGGAATATACGCTTTGACAAGTTGATCAAAGCATATAGTTTTATACAGACTTTCGGAGAAGCCTGTATTTACAAGAAAGTGAGTGGGAGCACTACAAAATTCGGATAAGTATATGTGAATGACATATTGTGGATCGGAAATGATGTATAATTTTCTAAAAAGCAGAAAGGAGTGTTTGAAAGGAGTTTTTTCAAAGAAAAACCTTGGTGAGGCTGCTTACATATTGGGCATCAAGATCTATAGAGATAGATCAAGACGCTTGATAAGATTTTTCAATGAGTACATGCCTTTACAAGATTTTGGAAGAGTTCAAAATGGATCAGTCAAAGAAGGAGTTCTTGCCTGAATTACATGGTGTAAAATTGAGTAAGACTCAAAGCCCGACCACGACAGAAGATAGAGAGAGAATGAAAGTCATTCCCAATGCCTCAGTCATAGGTTCTATAAAGTATGCCATGCTGTGTACCAGACCTATTGTGTGCCTTGCCAATGAGTTTGGCAAGGAGGTACAATAGTGATCCAGGATTAGATCACTAGACAGCGGTCAAAATTATCCTTAGAGGACTAAGGAAATATTTCTCAGTTATGGAGGTGATAAAGAGTTCGACGTAAAGAGTTACGTTGATGCAAGCTTTTACACCGATCCAGATGACTCTGATTCTCAATCTTGATACATACTAAAAGTGGGAGAAATTATCTAGGGTAGCTCCATGTAGAGCATTGTAAGACATAGAAAATTTGCAAACTACATACGGCTCTGAATGTATCATAACCGTGGACTAAACTTCTCTCACAAGAAAACATGATCACACCTTAGTACTCTTTGGGTGCTAATCACATAGCGATGTGAACTAGATAATTGACTCTAGTAAACCATTTTGGTGTTGGTCACATGGTGATGTGAACTATGGGTGTCAATCACATACAAATGTGAAACTATTGGTGTTAAATCACATGGCGATGTGAACTAGATTATTGATTCTAGTGCAAGTGGGAGACTGAAGGAAATATTCCCTAGAGGCAATAATAAAGTTGTTATTTTATATTTCCTTATATCATGATAAATGTTTATTATTCATGCTAGAATTTTATTAACCGAAAACTTGATACATGTGTGAATAAATAGACAAAACAATGTGTCCCTAGTATGCCTCTACTAGACTAGCTTGTTGATCAAATATGGCTAAGTGTCCTAGCCATGGACATGAGTTGTCATTTGATAATGGGATCACATCATTAGTGGAATGATGTGATGGACAAGACCCATCCGTTAGCTTAGCATAATGATCGGTCAGTTTTATTGCTACTGCTTTCTTCGTGTTAAATATATATTCCTCCAACTATGAGATTATGCAACTCCTGGACACCGAAGGAATGCCTTATGTGCTATCAAACGTCACATCATAACTGGGTGATTACAAATATGCTCTACAGGTGTCGGTGTCAAAACCGGCGGATCTCAGGTAGGGGGTCCCGAACTGTGCGTCTAGGCGGATGGTAACAGGAGACAAGGGACATGGTGTTTTTACCCAGGTTCGGGCCCTCTCGATGGAGGTAAAACCCTACTCTTGCTTGATTAATATAGATGATATGGGTAGTACAAGAGTAGATCTACCACGAGATCGTAGAGGCTAAACCCTAGAAGCTAGCCTATGGTATGATTGTTGTTCATCCTATGGACTAAAACCCTCCGGTTTATATAGACACCGGAGAGGGCTAGGGTTACACAGAGTCGGTTACAATGGGAGGAGATCTTCATATCGTATCGCCAAGCTTGCCTTCCACGCCAAAGAATGTCCCATCCGGACACGGGACAAAGTCTTCAATCTGGTATCTTCATAGTTCGGGAGTCCGGCCAAAGGTCATAGTCCGGCCATCCGGACACCCCCTAATCCAGGACTCCCTCAGTAGCCCCTGAACCAGGCTTCAATGACAACGAGTCCGGCGTGCAAATTGTCTTCGGCATTGCAAGGCGGGTTCCTCCTCCGAATACTTCATAGAAGATGTTTGAACATAAAGATAGTGTCCGGCTCTGACATATTCCGTTGTGTGACATCACGCCATGGCCAAGCCTTTATTCAAATCGTTTTATTGTCCCACCTCAGCGCGTTTAGTGAGGCGGTTTCCTTGGCACATCTTGTCAAAGCAGAGATCGCGTCCCCTTATTCCGGGATTCTCATCAATACGGGCGTGGGTAACCCAACCGCGCCATTAATCGTGGCGCTTGGGAGATAAGCGAGTTTTACTAGGCTGGTGGGGGCACATAGTTTCGGCCGCCCATATAAGGGGATAAGGATCCGCCCTTTCAATCTACGCCTTCTTCCTCCTTTGCTTATCCATTTCCGCGCACTCGAGCTCCAGCGCCCAAGTCCGCACTTCCCACCTCAACCTTCTCCAATCATGTCCGGAGCAGGAGGTAGATGGATGGCCTCCACCGTCACGGAGGGGCACATCAAAAAGTTGAGGAAGGCCGGATACTTGTCTAACGACATCGCGCACCGGCTCCCAGATGAGGGGCAACTCATCCCCACCCCTGGGCCCCATGAGAGGGTCGTGTTTCTCCCCCATTTCCTCCGTCGACTGGGCTTTCCTCTTCACCCATTTGTCTGGGGGATCATGTTCTACTACGGCCTGGATTTCCACTATCTGGCCCCGAACTTCATTCTCAACATCTCGGTGTTTATCGTCGTGTGTGAGGTCTTCCTCCGCATCCAGCCCCACTTCGGCTTATGGCTGAAGACCTTCAATGTCAAGCCGAAGGTCGTGGGCGGCCGACAAGCGGAGTGCGGAGGCGCCATGGTGGGCAAGATGGCCAACGTCACATGGCTCGAGGGCTCCTTTGTGGAAACCATCAAAGGGTGGCAATCGGGGTGTATCTATATCACCGAGCCGCATGACCGGCAGAGGTGACCGGACTCCAAACCTGCGTTAAAGACCTAATCGACAGGAAGGTTAAACTTGTCACCGTAGTCGAGGTCATGCTCTTCCGCCGGATCCTCCCGTGTCAATGATGGGCTTTTAATTTGTGGGAATTCGACCCGGCCCAGCACCAAACTTTGTCCAGGCTCTTCGACACAACGCACGAAGATGCCTGGAAGGTGCTTTTCAAGAGCTCCGAGGTTCACCCTCCCATTACCGAGGATCGTGGATTCTGCGCGAAGCGCCAAGCCAGCGCGGTAAGCTTAGTTTACCCATTACAGGGTGCTTGATTTTCATAGTTTGACTCTATGCGGGATCTAAACTCCCATTCCTTTAACAGGACTGTCAGAAGAAGGCCGGACAGATCGACTGTCCGGCTCCCTTGCCCGAAAGCCCAGCAGACGCACGCTTGACGAAGCTGCTGGTCCCGGCACCTCACGTGGTGCCGGAGAAGAAGGCCATGAAGAAGGCCACAGGAACTCGAAAGAGTTCCTCGCGCCTGGTGGTGTCGGATTCATCGCCCGACGACCCCGAAGTGCACTCCGCCTCCAAAGACGAGGAGGAGGAAGAAGAAGCCTCTCCCCCTCCAGCGGGGGGAGGAAAGAAAAGGAAGGCCGCCCCAACTGGGGAGGCCGGAGGGTCCAAGAAGGGGAAGACCCTTCTTCCGGACTACGCCTCCGACGCCGACGATGGTGGAGAGGAATGGCCATCCAGGGCCAAGCCTCTCGCAAAATTGTAAGTATCCGGATACCAGAATAACTCAGGGCGTTCCTCTATTGTACAGTACCTTCTGACGCCGAATTCAATCATGTAGTCTGCCCAAGGCTCAGCTCGGTGATTCGTCGAGCGGCTCCCTGGAATCGTCGGATGTGAATAGCACTTCACTCTCGACTGCTACCTCCCCTCGCCCTACGGACGATGCCGAGGTGGAGTCCCAAAAGGGGCTAAACCAGGAGGAGGTGGTCCTAGAGGCGCCGCAAGGCGACCACCCGGACTCCAGGCCCAAAGGGGATGAAGCCCCAGAGGGAGCTAAGTCCGGCCCTGGGCGGGACACCGCTCCGGAACCTTCAGTGATTCCGGAGTCCGGCAGGCGGCCCCCTCGCAAGAAGGGCAAGCCTACGACGCCGGTAGCCTCCGTCCAACCGGAGGCGCCGGACAATTTGCTGGAGGTGCTTAACGGCGCCTCCATCGATGAGGAACACCGCACTGTTATGAGTGCGGTGATCCAGAAGGTTCAGTCTGCCAAGAGCGGGCTGACCGAAGCCTGTACCAGCCTTCTAACAGGCTTTGATGTATGTATTTAAAACATATAAAAATGTTACCGCATAGACAGTAGCCCCTGATGCTCAGTTTGGTGTTCGGAAAGAAAAGCCGGACTGAGGATCTAAAAAAATATACGCAGGAGTCTAACATAAATATGTCAATATGGGAATGCAGGTTTCGCTACTGACCTCTGCCGCACTGACTGCAGAGGTCGATGCATTGAAGCAGAGCCTCGAGCGGTCTGAGAACGAGCTCGGCCGTGCCAAGAAACAGCTCGAGGACAAGGAAGGTATGTAGTAACTTATGTAAGTATATAAAAAATACTTGGTTGCAAATAATGATAGGACCAACGTGAATGTTGCAGGGGCCACAACCGAGGTGGCGGCCCTGAAGGAAGCGTTATCTGAGGCCAAAGACAATGCTGCCGTGGAGAGCACTGAGCGAGAAAAGCAAGAGGCGCGGGTGGCGGAGGTGCAGCAAGAGCTCGATGCTCTCGTGAAGAAACACGACAGTTTAGAGCTTGACTCAAAGACGTGAGAGTCCGAGCTTGCCTCGGCACTTGAAAGCGCCAAGTCTGCCAAGGCCGAAGCCCAAAAGGCCCTTCAGGAAATTGATGCGATGGAAAAGATAGCGGTGGGTAAGGCATTCTTTATGCAAAGAAAGCACATGAAAGTAAATTACCTGTTACATACCCGAGTCCGGAGCTCTCCAGGAGCATTCATAGATCTGCCTCGCAGTGCATCCTATGCTGCCGCATTCTACTGGGCCGAGGAGGGGAGCTCAACGGAGAAGGTGTTCTGGTCCCAGTATGCTGAGGCCGGACACCCGGTGACCCTGAGCGACCAGCTAAAGCAGCTGGTCGAGCTCCATAAGGCAGCCGAACAGGCCATGAAGGGCCTTATAGGCCGGCTGTGTCCTGGGCAGGCCATGCCTGGGAGCTACTTTCGGCTGGTGCGGCGGCCGGTGGATGCCTGTTGTAACGCCCCAGATCCGATGCGCCAGGTGTCCGCCAGTTATTCGTCGCTGTTGCCATGTCATTTGCTTGCGTGTTGCATTTTGTCATGTCATCATGTGCATTTCATTTTGCATACGTGTTCGTCTCATGCATCCGAGCCTTTTCCCCGTTGTCCGTTTTGCAATCCGGCGCTCCTATGCCCTCCGGCGTTCCCTTTTCGTCTCTCGTTGTGAGCGGGTATTAAACGTTCTCGGAATGGACCGAGTCTTGCCAAGCGGCCTTGGTATAGCACCGGTAGACCGCCTATCAAGTTTCGTGCCATTTGGAGTTCGTTTGGTACTCCAACAGTTAACTGGGTAACCGTAAAGCCTCCTTCTCTTTGCAGCCCAACACCCCCTCCAAAGTGGCCCAAAACCTATCTAACTCCCCTCCATGCTCTCGGTCGTTCGATCACGATCGCGTGGCCGAAAACCGCTCCTCATTTGGACTCTCCTAGCTCCCTCTACCTATAAAAACGTCTTCCCCTTCCCATTTTCGGATCAATTCCCCCCGAAACCCTAATTTTCCCCTCCGCGCCGCGCCGGACATGTCCGGAGCGGACCGGACACGTCCAGCCGCCGCCGCCTCAGCCAATCCGGTCGTGCCACATGTCGCCGCCGCCTCTCTCCGCCGCCCACCGTCGCCGCGGCCCGCGGGGCCCGGATCGGGCCCGCGCGAGCCCATGCCGCCGCCGCCGTCCGCCCATCTGGCCCGCCGCGGCCCGCAGCTGCCCCGCTGCCCCGCGCCCGTCATCGGCGTGCGCCGCCGCCGCCCCGCGCGCTTCTCCGTCGGAGCGCCCCTCGCCCCGCCGCCGAGGTGCGCCGCCGCCGTGCGCCGCGGCCTCGGCCCTCGCCACGCCACCGGCCGCCGTCGTCCGCCCTCGCCACGCCCGAGGCCGGTCGCCTCCGGCCGCATCCCGATGCCGCCCGGCTTCCTCCGCCCCGCGCCGCCTCCCTTCGGTCGTCCCCGGCCGGATCCGGGATGGGACCGGCCGGATCCGCCTCCCCCGGCGCCTCTCTCTTCATCCCCGGCCGCCGCAGCCCCGTCTCCGGCGAAACTCCGGCGAACCCGCCCAGATCCAGATCCTGAGGTTGACCCCATTTTTCCTCTAAGTCCCGAGTATTTTGTCATTTTCATGCCATGTTCGTCATGCCGTATCTCTGCATCCGTAGCTCCGTTTCGTGCGTGTAATATGTCAAATTGTTCGTATCAACGAGTACATCATTTCATTCTATTGCATCATATTCATTTGAGGTCATCTTGATGCCTGAATCATCGTCGTAAGAGTGCTTCATGATGTTTTCTGCTGTCTGTTATCAGAACGAGCTCATTTGTCATTTTTGCCATGATTGATGTGTGCATCCTATGAGGTTGATGTCTTCATGTGTTTTGAACTATGCCATGTCTTGTTTACAGTGGTGTATGCTATGTATTTTTGTGATCAATGTGGTGACTAGCACAAGCATGCAAACTAGGCATCGTGATGTTGCTGATTTTAGTCCCTGTTCTGCTGTTATTTTGATGCCATGTAAACTTGATGCTACAGAGAGATCTATGCATATTTGGATATACTTCAGTAAGGGTGTTTTGAACATGTGGTTACTGTCTATCCATTCATGGCCTTGGTTGCAATTATGGAGTAGTCTAGCATGTCATTTTCGTGCTCTACTTTTGCTTCAAAACGTTTCCTGGCAGATTGTTTACATGTTATTCAATTTGGCCAAGGTTGCTATAGTTGATCCTTGCATGCTATGGACTTGGTCTTGACATGGATTGTTTCACAAACATGTATTCTTGATGATGCTATGCTTATCTTGTCATGCAATGACTTGTGGTGAGTGAATCGAGCTTGTTAAGTAGGGTACATGATGTTGTTGTTTCGCTAGGCTGAATCTGTTATTTCGTGATGCTACATAAACATGTTGCTACTAATCATTCTATGCATAATCTGGAGATGTTCTATAAACATGTTCTGTTCTAAATGTCATGCTATATCCATCCATGCCCCTGGTAGCATTTATAGCTTGCTGTAGCTAGTTGTTTCCTTGCTCCAATGTTGCTTCATAATGTTGCTGCTAGCCTGTTAACATTAAGTTCACTTGTTTCCATGTGTTTTCCGAGTGCTCCATGCACCCTATGACCTTGCTCTTGCCATGCTTAGCTTCACAAGTATGTCTTATTACTGTTGGTTGCCTTGCCATGCCATGTATTGCTCTGTAGTGAGTTTCACAAGCTCATAAACATGCCTTCATAAATCTGTTCCTACCATGTATGAATCTGTAATATAACTTGCTATGTTTACGTGGGTGCCATCCTATTTTCTGATCCTTTTTGGCTCATGGTCACTAAAGGACTTTTGATCTATGCAATTAGTAGATTCATGCCATGCCTTTATTTGCCATGATAAGTTCCTGTAACATGTTGTTTGATAGCTCTGAACATTGCATCGTGATGTTATTTTCTGCAAAGTCTGAAATTGTTATAACTTGCAATCTTACCATGTGTGTTTGAGCATGTTCTAGTGATTTCTGGAGTTAGCTCAGTGTTCATGTTTTGTAATGCTTTACCTGTACATCATGCCCATGCCTTTTGTTATTATGTTGAGGTGCTGTAGCATATTGTTTTGATGCTTGCAATATGCCTAGTTGCTGTTTTGGATAGATTGTTGCTATAACTTGTATAGAGTGCATGTGTTGAACCGTTGCTCCGTTTTGAGTGTGCTCTATATGAAACTTACTTGATTTTGCATGTAGTTTCATATTATCATGTTGCATCCTTGTTTTGGTGTGTTTGCTTGATGTTTGAGTGCAGTTTGCATCAATGCCATGTTTAACTTGTTTTGCTCATATCTTCTGGACCGTAGCTCCGAACTAAATGAACTTTATATGTAACTTGACTAGAATATCGTGTAGATCATCTTTGTGCATCTTAACTTGCTGTTTAACAACTTGAACATAAGGTTTATTCAGATCTGGACCAATTTCGAAATATGCATATGAGGACTTACCGGAATTGTTATATGTTGTTCCCGGCCTCATTTAAACTTGCCTTGATATGTTGCTCTTGTTTGCATCATCTCTTGCCATGAGTAGCTTCATGTAGCATTGTCATGCATCATGCTTGTCGTGCATCATGTCTTGTTCATGTGTGGTGTGTTTACCATGTTGTGTGTTTCTTCTCGCTAGTTCCTGTTTCGTTGCGATTGTGAGGATTCATTTGTCTACGCTTGGTTTGGCTTCATCCGTTTGTCTTCTTCATGGACTCGTTCTTTTTCCTTGCGTGATTTCAGGCAAGATGACCGCTACCCTGGATCTCACTATTATCATTGCTCTGCTAGTTGCTTCGTTCTATCGCTATGATGCGATACCTATTATCTGTTTATCAAGCCATCCCAAATTGCCATGTCAGCCTCTAACCTTTGACACCTTTCCTATGCAAACCGTTGTTTGGCTATGTTACCGCTTTTGCTCGGCCCCTCTTATAGTGTTGCTAGTTGCAGGTGAAGTTGAAGATTTCTCCATGGTGGACAAGATTTTGGTTGGGATATCACAATATCTCTTATATTATTAATGCATCTATATACTTGGTAAAGGGTGGAAGACTCGGCCTTTTGCCTAGTGTTTTGTTCCACTCTTGCCGCCCTAGTTTCCGTCATACCGGTGTTATGTTCCCGGATTTTGCGTTCCTTACGCGATCGGGTGATTTATGGGACCCCCTTGACAGTTCGCTTTGAATAAAACTCCTCCAGCAAGGCCCAACCTTGGTTTTACCATTTTGCCTCACCACCACCTATCCTTTCCCTTGGGTCGGCCAACCCGAGGGTCATCTTTATTTTAGCCCCCCCGGGCCAGTGCTTGTCTAAGTGTTGGTCCGAACCGAGTAGACTACGGGGCAACCTCGGGGCAACTCGAGGGCTGGTTTTACTCGTAGGATGTCTCATCCGGTGTTGCCCTGAGAACAAGATATGTGCGGCTCCTATCGGGATTGTCGGCGCATCGGGCGGCTTTGCTGGTCTTGTTTTACCATTGTCGAAATTTCTTGTAAACCGGGATTCCGAGTCTGATCGGGTCTTCCTGGGAGAAGGTCTATTCCTTCGTTGATCGCGAGAGCTTGTCATGGGCTAAGTTGGGACACCCCTGCAGGGTATAATCTTTTGAAAGCCGTGCCTGCGGTTATAGGCAGATGGGAATTTGTTAATGTCTGGTTGTAGATAACTTGGCACCAGATCCGAATTAAAACGCATCAACCGCGTGTGTAGCCGTGATGGTCTCTTTTCGGCGGAGTCCGGGAAGTGAACACGGTTTCTGGGTTATGTTTGACGTAAGTAGGAGTTCAAGATCACTTCTTGGTCATTACTAGTTGACGACCGTTCTGCTTGCTCTCTTCTCGCTCTTATTTGCGTATGCTAGCCACCATATATGCTTAGTCGCTGCTGCAGCCTCACCACTTTACCCCTTCCTTTCCTTTTAAGCTTTGCTAGTCTTGATACCCATGGTAATGGGATTGCTGAGTCATCATGGCTCACAGATTACTACAACAACAGTTGCAGGTACAGGTTGCGCGATGATCATGACGCGAGAGCGATGCTTGCTTGCGTTGAGTTCTTCTTCTGCTTCTTCGATCAGGGGATAGGTTCCAGGTCGGCAGCCTGGGCTAGCAGGGTGGATGTCGTTTGAGTTTCTGTTTGTGTTTCATCCGTAGTCGGATGATGCTCTGATGTATTGTGATGTTGTATTCATGTGGCATTGTATGCCTTATGTATGTATCCCCATCTATTATGTGATCTTGATGTAATGATATCCACCTTGCAAAAGCGTTTCAATATGCGGGTCTATCCTTGGTGGGACCGTTGAGTTCCTTTTGGATAGGGTCGCATATTGGGCGTGACAAGTTGGTATCAGAGCCTCAACCGACCCTAGGAGCCCCCTTGATTGATCGGTAGTTTGTCCGTTGTTGAGTCTAGAAGAAAACTGTTTTCAGAGTCTAGTTATATTGGAGAGTAGGAATTCTTTTTACTCCTCAGCCCCTTCGTCGCTCTGGTAAGGAATCTTGACGCAGGTGTTTTGGATTACTCCTCTTCCCCTTCAAATTTTTCTTTAGGATCACGTAGTTGGTTTTCCGATCGTTGGTTCTCAGCCCTTTTCATCCGGTGCATTTCTCGTCAAGTCGATTCGAGCCTTCTTCATCCTTGAGTTCAATGCTCAGTTGTTTTCTTTCCCACCCGCCCACCCTTTTTCATCTCGGAACCGGAGTCCGTAATCGAGTATCCGTCCTACTCGTGCAAAGTCCTTGCCTTCTTTATTCAATGTTTTCAACCGGTGTTTTCTCTCCAAGATATTCGTCGATTTCCCCTCCCGAGTTGCCTTTGTTTTTCCCGCCCTCCCACCTTTTTTTCTTCCCGGAGTCTGACTCTCTCTCGAACATCTATTTCATTCGTGCGGAGTATCTTCAGTCTTTCCTCAATTATTTCAACCGGTGAATTCTCATCTCGGTGGACATTCTTCATCTCTTTTCTTCTCCGGTGGACTCAATTCAAGTTTTCGGTGTTGATCATATTCTTTTCCTTGGATCAAGTGTTCTCCTTGCTCGTGTGCCTCTCGCCAGTTTATCCTTCCGGAGTGTTCAAGACATCTCAGGAGATTCGTCTGTCTTCGAATTAATTCGAGGTTGTCACCTCATTCAAATATTTCAATTGTTCCGGTGCATCATCTATCTGTTCAACAAACCTTTCCAATGGTGTTATCTCTTCAGTGGGCCCTAACCCACAGGACTTTTCCCAGGATCCTACCTGACTCTTCTAATTTCCCCGGAGTTATTCTCAATTCTTTTCAAAGTTGTGACGTAAGAATGGATTCCATCAGTCACATGCCTTTCAAGATCGATTTCAAATCATTTCATTGTTGGCTCAATCCCTTCCTCTCTGTTTTTCATTCTCCCGAAGTATCTCAGTAATTTTGGTGGCGTTCCTCGTCGTCATTTGAAGACCTAAGAAGAGTTTTTCCTCTCAATCTTGCCCGTTCTCTCGAAGAATCGTGGTTCTAGTTTCATGTTATCATCTCGAATTATTCCATTTTTCAGTTATTTTTTTTTCTTACCTATCCGGAGTATGTCAGAAGTTGTTTTCCCCTTTCTTTTCATCGGAGGCCATCATTCCAGTTATCATTCTCTATCTATCCCGGTGCTTCGTTCAAGTGTTCTTTAATCAGCTCGTCATCTATTCATTCTTGTGCATCTAAATCCCCTCTAGTTTATTTGTTCTTCTAATTCTTCCGGTGATTGTTTATTTTCGTCAGTCATTTCTGAATTTTCACGGTGGTTCTTTCAGATTATATTTCCTTGATTATCATTCAATCCTTTCCTTCGGAGTTTGTTTGTGATGAATAAATTCTAGTTCCAAGTGTTTCATCTTTTCTTTTCCGAAGCTCAATTTCCTCGGCCTTTTCGTCGGAACCTCCATCTAAATCATCGCAAGCTTTAATCTTATTCTTTCATCCGTCATTCTATCTTATCATCCTTTTGTTACCGGAGTTCTTCATGGTGGTTCTTCATGATTTAATTCATTTCTCAAGAGTTTATCAAGATTCTTGCTGGTAGAGTTCAAGTATCCTTTTCTTCTCGCGTTTCGAAGTGCAAGTAATTCTCTGTATTCTTTTGAAGTGGACTTTTGCATTTCTTCGTTCTTCTCAGCTATCCAATCATTTCCGTTTGTGGTCGGTTATCACCTCATAATTTTGAGATGCTATCCATAAGTCCACAACAAGCTTATTCTTTCGTTGTTGAATTTTCTCAACAATTCCATCAATCCTTCTAAATTCTTTTCATTCAATTCTATTTCAATTCTTTCCGGAGATTTTGTGTCATGTCTTCATCAAGTATCATTCCATCCCGTCTTGAGAAGTTCATGTTCTATTCCTTCCATTTTCAGCCGGAGTTCTGCCCAAATCCTTTCAGTCTTAGTTGTTTCTTATCTTGTTCTAACCAGAGTGGTTTCAGAGTCTATCTGATTTCGTGAGCTTTTGATTCTCGTCATTCTCGTTGTTCCTCTCTTATTCTCGAGTCCTCTCGATTCTTCGCTTATTCTCTTGAGTTCTTGTTTCACCTCATCCCTTTTTCTCTTCGGTCTTGGTCCTAAGATCTCGGGACGAGATCTCTTGTTAGTGGAGGAGTGTTGTAATGCCCCGGATCCGATGCGCCAGGTGTCCGCCAGTTATTCGTCGCTGTTGCCATGTCATTTGCTTGCGTGTTGCATTTTGTCATGTCATCATGTGCATTTCATTTTGCATACGTGTTCGTCTCATGCATCCGAGCCTTTTCCCCGTTGTCCGTTTTGCAATCCGGCGCTCCTATGCCCTCCGGCGTTCCCTTTTCATCTCTCGTTGTGAGCGGGTATTAAACATTCTCGGAATGGACCAAGTCTTGCCAAGCGGCCTTGGTATAGCACCGGTAGACCGCCTGTCAAGTTTCGTGCCATTTGGAGTTCGTTTGGTACTCCAACGGTTAACCGGGTAACCGTAAATCCTCCTTCTCTTTGCAGCCCAACATCCCCTCCAAAGTGGCCCAAAACCTATCTAACTCCCCTCCATGCTCTCGGTCGTTCGATCACGATCGCGTGGCCGAAAACCGCTCCTCATTTGGACTCTCCTAGCTCCCTCTACCTATAAAAACGTCTTCCCCTTCCCATTTTCGGATCAATTCCCCCCGAAACCCTAATTTTCCCCTCCGCGCCACGCCGGACATGTTCGGAGCGGACCGGACACGTCCAGCCGCCGCCGCCTCAGCCAATCCGGTAGTACCACGTGTCGCCGCCGCCTATCTCCGCCGCCCACCGTCGCCGCGGCCCGCGGGGCCCAGATCGGGCCCGCGTCGCCGCCGCCGTCCGCCTGTCTGTCCTGCCACGGCCCGTAGTTGCCCCGCCGTCCGCCGGCGCCTCGCCGCTGCCCCGCGCCCGTCGCCGGCGTGCGCCGCCGCCGCCCCGCGCGCTTCTCTGCTGGAGCGCCCCTCGCCCCGCCGCCGTGGTGCGCCGCCGCCGTGCACCGCAGCCTCGTCCCTTGCCTCGCCATCGGCCGCCGCCGTCCGCCCTCGCCGCGCCCGAGGCCGGTCGCCTCCGGCCGCATCCCGGCGCCGCCCGGCTTCCTCCGCCCCGCGCCGCCTCCCTCCGGTCGTCCCCGGCCGGATCTGGGACGGGACCGGCCGGATCCGCCTCCCCCGGCGCCTCTCTCTTCATTCCCGGCCGCCGCAGCCCCGTCTCCGGCGAAACTCCGGCGAGCCCGCCCAGATACAGATCTTGAGGTTGACCCCGTTTTTCCTCTAAGTCCCGAGTATTTTGTCATTTTCATGCCATGTCCGTCATGTCGTATCTCTGCATCCGTAGCTCCGTTTCGTGCGTGTAATATGTCAAATTGTTCGTATCAGCGAGTACATCATTTAATTCCATTGCATCATATTCATTTGAGGTCATCTTGATGCCTAAATCATCGTTGTAAGAGTGCTTCATGATGTTTTCTGCTGTCTGTTATCAGAACGAGCTCATTTGTCATTTTTGCCATGATTGATGTGTGCATCCTATGAGGTTGATGTCTTCATGTGTTTTGAACTATGTCATGTCTTCTTTACAGTGGTGTATGCCATTTATTTTTGTGATCAATGTGGTGACTAGCACAAGCATGCAAACTAGGCATCGTGATGTTGCTGATTTTAGTCCCTGTTCTGCTGTTATTTTGATGTCATGTAAACTTGATGCTACTGAGAGATCTATGCATATTTGGAGATACTTCAGTAAGGGTGTTTTGAACATGTGGTTATTGTCTATCCATTCATGGCCTTGGTTGCAATTATGGAGTAGTCTCGCATGTCATTTTCGTGCTCTACTTTTGCTTCAAAATGTTTCCTGGCAGATTGTTTACATGTTATTCAATTTAGCCAAGGTTGCTATAGTTGATCCTTGCATGCTATGGACTTGTTCTTGACTTGGTTTGTTTCACAAACATGTCTTCTTGATGATGCTATGCTTATCTTGTCATGCAATGACTTGTGGTGAGTGAATCGAGCTTGTTAAGTAGGGTACATGATGTTGCTGTTTTGCTAGGCTGAATCTGTTATTTCGTGATGCTATATAAACATGTTGCTACTAATCATTCTATGCATAATCTGGAGATGTTCTATAAACATGTTTTGATCTACATGTCATCCTCTATCCATCCATGCCCCTGGTAGCATTTATAGCTTGCTGTAGCTTGTTCATATCTTGCTCCAAAGTTGCTTCATAATGTTGCTGTCAGCCTGTTAACATTAAGTTCAGTTGTTTCCATGTGTTTTCCTAGTGATCCATGCACCCTATGACCTTGCTCTTGCCATGCTTAGCTTCACAAATATGTCTTCTTACTGTTGGTTGCCTTGCCATGCCATGTATTGCTCTGTAGTGAGTTGCACAAGCTCATTAACATGCCTTCATAATTCTGTTCCTGCCATGTATGAATCTGTAATATAACTTGCTATGTTTACGTGGGTGCCATCATATTTTCTGATCCTTTTTGGCTTATGGTCAGTAAGGACTTTTGATCTATGCAATTAGTAGATTCATGCCATGCCTTTGTTTGCCATGATAAGTTCCTGTAACATGTTGTTTGATAGCTCTAACATTGCATCGTGATGTTATTTTCTGCAAAGTCTGAAATTGTTATAACTTGCAATCTTACCATGTGTGTTTGAGCATGTTCTAGTGATTTCTGGAGATAGCTCAGTGTTCATGTTTTGTAATGCTTTACCTGTACATCATGCCCATGCCTTTTGTTTTCATGTTGAGGTGCTGTAGCATGTTGTTTTGATGCTTGCAATATGCCTAGTTGCTGTTTTGGACAGATTGTCCTATAACTTGTATAGTGTGTGTGTTGAACCGTTGCTCCGTTTTGAGTGTGCTCTATATGAAACTTGCTTAGATTTGCATGTAGTTTCATATTATCATGTTGCATCCTTGTTTTGAGGTGTTTGCTTGATGTTTGGGTGCATTTTGCATCAATGCCATGTTTAACTTGTTTTGCTCATATCTTCTAGGCCGTAGCTCCGAACTAAATGAACTTTATATGTAACTTGACTAGAATCTCGTGTAGATCATCTTTGTGCATCTTAACTTGCTGTTTAACAACTTGAACATAAGGTTTATTCAGATCTGGACCAATTTCGAAATATGCATATGAGGACTTACCGGAATTGTTATATGTTGTTCCCGGCCTCATTTAAACTTGCCTTGATGTGTTGCTCTTGTTTGCATCATCTCTTGCCATGAGTAGCTTCATGTAGCTTGTCATGCATCATGCTTGTTGTGCATCATGCCTTGTTCATGTGTGGTGTGTTTACTATGTTGTGTGCTTCTTTTCGATAGTTCCTGTTTCGTTGCGATCGTGAGGATTCGTTCGTCTACGCTTGGTTCGGCTTCATCCGTTCGTCTTCTTCATGGACTCGTTCTTCTTCCTTGCGGGATTTCAGGCAAGATGACCGCTACCCTGGATCTCACTACTATCATTGCTATGCTAGTTGCTTCGTTCTATCGCTATGCTGCGCTACCTATCACCTGTTTATCAAGCCATCCCAAATTGCCATGAACCTCTAACCTTTGACACCTTTCCTATGCAAACCGTTGTTTGGCTATGTTACCGCTTTTGCTCAGCCCCTCTTATAGCGTTGCTAGTTGCAGGTGAAGTTGAAGATTTCTCCATGGTGGACAGGATTTTGGTTGGGATATCACAATATCTCTTATATTATTAATGCATCTATATACTTGGTAAAGGGTGGAAGACTCGGCCTTTTGCCTAGTGTTTTGTTCCACTCTTGCCGCCCTAGTTTCCGTCATACCGGTGTTATGTTCCCGGATTTTGCGTTCCTTACGCGGTCGGGTGATTTATGGGACCCCCTTGACAGTTCGCTTTGAATAAAACTCCTCCAGCAAGGCCCAACCTTGGTTTTACCATTTGCCTCACCACCACCTATCCTTTCCCTTGGGTCGGCCAACCCGAGGGTCATCTTTATTTTAGCCCCCCCCGGGCCAGTGCTTGTCTAAGTGTTGGTCCGAACCGAGTAGACTGCGGGGCCACCTCGGGGCAACTCGAGGGCTGGTTTTACTCGTAGGATGTCTCATCCGGTGTTGCCCTGAGAACGAGATATGTGCAGCTCCTATCGGGATTGTCGGCGCATCGGGCGGCTTTGCTGGTCTTGTTTTACCATTGTCGAAATGTCTTGTAAACCGGGATTCCGAGTCTGATCGGGTCTTCCTGGGAGAAGGTCTATTCCTTCGTTGATCGCGAGAGCTTGTCATGGGCTAAGTTGGGACACCCCTGCAGGGTATAATCTTTCGAAAGCCGTGCCTGCGGTTATAGGCAGATGGGAATTTGTTAATGTCCGGTTGTAGATAACTTGACACCAGATCCGAATTAAAACGCATCAACCGCGTGTGTAGCCGTGATGGTCTCTTTTCGGCGGAGTCCGGGAAGTGAACACGGTTTCTGGGTTATGTTTGACGTAAGTAGGAGTTCAGGATCACTTCTTGATCATTACTAGTTAGCGACCGTTCTACTTGCTCTCTTCTCGCTCTTATTTGCGTATGTTAGCCACCATATATGCTTAGTCGCTGCTGCAGCCTCACCACTTTACCCCTTCCTTTCCCTTTAAGCTTTGCTAGTCTTGATACCCATGGTAATGGGATTGCTGAGTCCTCGTGGCTCACAGATTACTACAACAACAGTTGCAGGTACAGGTTTGCGATGATCATGACGCGAGAGCGATGCTTGCTTGCGTTGAGTTCTTCTTCTGCTTCTTCGATCAGGGGATAGGTTCCAGGTCGGCAGCCTGGGCTAGCAGGGTGGATGTCGTTTGAGTTTCTGTTTGTGTTTCATCTGTAGTCGGATGATGCTCTGATGTATTGTGATGTTGTATTCATGTGGCATTGTATGCATTATGTATGTATCCCCATCTATTATGTAATGTTGATGTAATGATATCCACCTTGCAAAAGTGTTTCAATATGCGGGTCTATCCTTGGTGGGACCGTCGAGTTCCTTTTGGATAGGGTCGCATATTGGGCGTGACACCTGTCCACGGCTCGAAGTCATCAAGTGCTCCGTATGCATCGAAGGTGCCCGTAGGGCCCTTGCCCATGCCAAAGTGCACTGGGGCAAGCTGGATGCTGAGAAGCTGGTGAAGGATGGGCCACCGGAGGGGAAGGAGCATCGCAGGCCCGAGATGTACTATGAGGGCGTCCTGAAGGGTGCCTGCCTTGTGGCGAACGAATGTTCCAAGGATTTAATTTTTGAGTAAACTCGCTTATGTTTGTCATGTGCGCTGAAAACTTGTTCATATGCGCTAAGCAACGCTTTTTTGAATTAAAAATATTACCTTCTGTGCGGCCGTTTATTAAATCTAAAAGATGCAAGTCGTCGGCTTCTGCCCCCATGCCACGAGTGCTGGGGTGTTCGGGATAAACCTAAGCGCTCGTGTTCCCATTCTTGGGTCCTTCGAGGGAGGCGCTCAGCACAACGAACAAGGCAATCGGACTTATAATGCTTTATCACTCTCACTTAGCCATAGAATGCTATAATTTTAAATTTCGGCGAAGCCCCTAGTATTCAGAAGACCGAGTTAGGGGCGCTATCCACGCCTAGGCCGGATAAATCTACTCCTCAGTCTAAGCGGCATAAGTCTTTAGGGACTCGAAAAACCTCTCGAACAGCGACCGGTCTCGCGCCCTATCATGACGGTCAGTTTTATCTTTCTCTACTAAGGTGTTAACCCAGCTCAACTGGGGCACAATCGCAGTAGTTCTCCCAGCGCTACCTTAGCCGATATGACGGAAGGTAAGGTACCAAAACATGAGAGCCGGGAAAACCCAACTATTGACCCAAGACATGATTCGGAGCCGATGCATATAATGCTATAAGTTCGGGGTGCCGCACTCATGAGAGTGTTCGGTCTTCTCACACCATATTCTGGGGTGCTGAAGCCCCTGGTGTATTGGCTGTACCAAAGTGTACGTTTGCATAATGTCATGACTGAACATATTTATATGAAAAATGAACGCAATAATAGACAAGATCTATGTATTGTTTATTAAAGGGCTGCTATGAAAGCAGAACGATACAAATAGTGCGATACGCAAGAGATGGGATTATTTGACATGTCCCCCTCCAGGGGCAAGCTGCGAGACTTTAAGTAAGACAGGTATTTAGCTCGTTATAGAGACCACCTGGATGTTCGACGTGGCTTGCTGTCTCTCTGGCTATTGCATCGTGTGTTCGGCGATTATATTGCCGGACAGGTCTTCTAAATAGTGGAGTCCTGAAAATAAAAAAAATAAAAATCACAAAAAACGGGAGCCCCTAGTGCGGTTGAGCCGCATTCTGGGCATGCCGTGGTTGTGCCCCTCCCTGGTGTCCACGGTATTTCCAGAGCGTAATTATGTACGCGTGGTACTGGTGTCACAATCTCGCGAGGGCTGGGGTTGGGGCCGCACTGTTATGCTAGCTCGGAACGTGCCAGACGGTCTTGCTGTAGGGTACTTCGGGCGCGCTTGACGGTGTCCAGATGTTTAACAGCCAGACTGGAGAATTGCCTTGAGAGGCTACTTTGTACTTCCGCCGCGAGGGCTGCCGTGTGCTCCTCTGTTCGGAGAGAGTATTTGGTGTTTCCATTGACCGTAATGACTCCGCGAGGGCCTGGCATCTTGAGCTTGAGATATGCGTAGTGCCGCATCGCATTGAACTTTGCAAATGCGATTTGTCCGAGCAGGGCGTGATAGCCACTGCAGAACGGGACTATATCGAAGATTAACTCCTCGCTTCAGAAGACCACTTCGAGTGTGACTGAGCCTGTACAGCTGGCTTCGACACCTGGTATGACGCCTTTAAAGGTCGTCTTTGTGGGTTTAATCCTTGAGGGATCTATGCCCATTTTCCGCACTGTATCCTGGTAAAGCAGGTTCAAGCTACTGCCGCCGTCCATGAGGACTCTAGTGAGGTGAAATCCGTCAATGATTGGGTCTAGAACCAAGGTGGAATCCGCCGTGACGAATGCTAGTGGGGTGGTCCCTTCGATCAAAAGTGATCGGGCAGGAGGACCATGGGTTGAACTTTGGGGCGACTGGGTCCAACGCATATACATCCCTAAGCGCACGCTTCCGTTCCCTTTTGGGGATGTGGGTTGCGTATATCATGTTCACCGTCCGCACTTGTGGGGGGAAGCCCTTCTGTCCTCTGTTGTTCGGCGGCCGGGGCTCCTCCTCGTCATCGCTATGCAGCCCCTTGTCTCCATTTTCAGCACTTAACTTGCATGCCTGCTTGAACACCCAACAATCCCTGTTGGTGTGATTGGCTGGTTGTTCGGGGGTGCCGTGTATCTGGCACGAGCGATCGAGTATCCGGTCTAAGCTGGACGGGCCCGGAGGATTTCTTTTGAATGGCTTTTTTCGCTGACCGGGTTTAGAGCCTCTGAATCCGGCATTAACTGCCGTATCCTCAGTATTGTCGCCGTTAATGTGGCGCTTGTGCTTGTTGCGACGTGACTTGCCATTGTTGTCCTTGGTATCCGAATTACCAGGGCTCTTGGTCATGTCATTGCTACGAGTTAGCCAGCTATCTTCTCCCACGCAAAAGCGGGTCATAAGTGTCGTGAGGGCTGCCATGGATTTTGGCTTTTCCTGTCCAAGGTGCCGGGCAAGCCATTCGTCTCGGATGTTATGCTTGAAGGCTGCGAGGGCCTCTGCGTCTGGACAGTCGACTATTTGATTTTTCTTGGTTAGGAACCGTGTCCAGAATAGTCTGGCCGATTCCTCTGGCTGCTGAATCATGTGGCTTAGGTCATCGGCATCTGGTGGTCGCACATAAGTGCCCTGGAAGTTGTCAAGGAATGCGGATTCCAGGACCTCCCAGCAACCAATTGACTATGCTGGCAAGCTGTTAAGCCAATGCCGAGCTGGTCCTTTAAGCTTGAGTGTGAGGTATTTTATGGCGTGTAGATCATCACCGCGGGCCATGTGGATATGAAGGAGATAATCCTCGATCCATACCGCAGGATCTGTTGTGCCATCGTATGTTTCGATGTTTACGGGTTTAAACCCTTCGGGGATTTGATGATCCATTACTTCATCTGTGAAGCATAGTGGGTGTGCGGCGCCTCTGTACTGGGCTATATCACGACGTAGCTCATATGAGCTTTACCTGCCCTGTTCGGCCTAGCCGTACTTGCCGTATCCGGCATGACGGTTATCGTCATGTGTCGTGGGGCGCCCATGCCATCCGTAGAGCGATCTTGTTTTCCTGGCCTTGTCCTCCAATATGTCTCACAGGTCTGGCGCGTTTCCCCGTGCCTTGGTACTTTTTGAGCGGCGCTGGGGTGCGGCTTGAATGGATGGCCGAGAGGCCTCTCTGTCGCGGCCACGAGGTGGCCGGTCGGCTGCGTCATACGCTGGTGATGTAGGTTTAGTTGCTTCCTCCTCTAATTGGGGTAGCAGCCTGCGCTTTGGGTAGCTCTTGGAGGGGCGTTTGAGTTTGTACTCTTTGGCCGCCAGGACTTCAGTCCATCTGTCGGCTAGCAAATCTTGGTCAGCTCTAAGCTGCTGCTGTTTTTTCTTGAGGCTGCTTGCCGTTGCCATAAGCCTGCGTTTGAAACGCTCTTGTTCGACGGGATCCTCAGGCACGACAAATTCATCGTCGTTGAGGCTTGCCTCGTCTTTGGAGGGAGGCATATAATTGTTGTCCTCGACCTCTCTGTCTGCCGCTCTCTCATGAGGGCTGGCTTCTCCATCCTCCTGCGCTGAATCCTGCTGGAGGGGGTTGTCTTCGGCACTGTCCGGGTGTTACTGTCTCTGGTGCCGGACTTGCTGTTTTTGCTTTGGCGGGATTTAGAGCGGCGCCGCTGACGCTGACGCTTAGGCTGTTTCTTGGAGGGGTCATCCTCCGTTGTTCCATTGCCATCCCCTTCTTTTGGGGTGTCCACCATGTATATGTCATATGATGAGGTGGCTTTCCAGTGCCCTATAGGCGCTGGCTCTTGGTCGTCTCCTTCATCAGCGTCCATACCGTCGATGTCCTCAGAGTCGAAGTCGAGCATGTCGGTTAAATCATCGATAGTGGCTACAAAGTGGGTGGTGGGTGGGCTTCGAATTTCTTCATCGTCCGCATCCCAACCCTGCTGACCATAGTCCGGCCAGGGCTCTCCTGATAAAGAGAGAGACTTTAGTGAATTCAGGATGTCGCCGAAGGGCGAGTGTTTAAAGGTGTCCGCGGTGGTGAACTCCATGATTGGAGCCCAATTGGGTTCGATCGGGAGGGGTGCGGAAGATTTGGAGTCCGGAAGGGAGTCCGGCACCTTGGAGTCACGAGCTCCGCGAAGGACAAGATTTGTGTTCGGCTCAATCGCTATAGAGATTGCAGCCCCCGATGCGGCGTCTAGCCACCCGTCCTCGACCGGCGCAGTCAGCTCCGAGCTAAGGGTCGGAGCGGACACCTGAGCGGCGCTCTGGGCACTGTCCGGCGGCAGAGCTAGATCATGCCCATCGTGACAGTGCGGCGCGCTCGGCTATGGCTCGAATCCGTCGAAGATCAAGTCTTCACGGATGTCGGCCGTGTAGTTTAAACTTTCAAATCTGACCTGATGGCCAGGGGCGTAGCTTTCGATCTGCTCCAGATGGCCAAGTGAATTGGCCCGCAGTGCAAAGCCACCGAATACGAAGATCTGTTCGGGGAGAAAAGTCTCACCCTGGACTGCGTCGTGGTTGATGATCGAAGAAGCCATCGGGCCTAAAGGCGACGACACAGAGGAACTCTCAATGAAAGCACCAATGTCGGTGTTAAAACCGGCGGATCTCGGGTAGGGGGTCCCAAACTGTGCGTCTAGGCGGATGGTAACAGGAGACAAGGGACACGATGTTTTTACCCAGGTTTGGGCCCTGTCGATGGAGGTAAAATCCTACTCCTGCTTGATTAATATTGATGATATGGGTAGTACAAGAGTAGATCTACCACGAGATCAGAGAGGCTAAACCCTAGAAGCTAGCCTATGGTATGATTTTTGTTCGTCCTACGGACTAAAACTCTATGGTTTATATAGACACCGGAGAGGGCTAGGGTT
This sequence comes from Triticum aestivum, assembly GCF_018294505.1. Taxonomy (NCBI): domain Eukaryota; kingdom Viridiplantae; phylum Streptophyta; class Magnoliopsida; order Poales; family Poaceae; genus Triticum; species Triticum aestivum. The sequence continues at coordinate 542,078,753 of NC_057804.1, read as the reverse complement.
ACACAGAGTCGGTTACAATGGGAGGAGATCTTCATATCATATCGCCAAGCTTGCCTTCCACGCCAAGGAATGTCCCATCCGGACACGGGACGAAGTCTTCAATCTTGTATCTTCATAGTCCGGGAGTCCGGCCAAAGGTCATAGTCCGGCCATCCGGACACCCCCTAATCCAGGACTCCCTCAACAGGTATCTCCGAAGGTGTTTCTTGGGTTGGCATAGATTGAGATTAGGATTTGTCTCTCCGAGTATCAGAGAGGTATCTCTGGGCTCTCTCGGTAATGCACATCATATGAAGTCTTGAAAGCAATGTGACTAATGAGTTAGTTGCAGGGTGATGCACTATGGAACGACTAAAGAGACTTTCCGGTAATGAGATTGAACTAGGTATGAAGATACAGACGATCGAATCTCGGGCAAGTAACATACCGATGACAAAGGGAATAACGTATGTTGACATTGCGGTTCGACCGATAAGATCTTCGTAGAATATGTGGGAACCAATATGAGCATCCACGTTCCGCTATTGGTTATTGACCAGATAGTTTTCTCGGTCATGTCTACATAGTTCTCGAACCCGTAGGGTCCGCACGCTTGACATTTGATGACGATATGTATTATATGAGTTATGTGTTTTGGTGACCAAAGGTTGTTCGGAGACCCGGATGAGATCACGGACATGACGAGGAGTCTCGAAATGGTCGAGAGGTGAATATTGATATATTGAAAGGTGGTATTCCGACACCGGAAGGGTTCTAGAGTGTATCGGGTACATACCGGAGTACCGGAGGGGTTACCGGAACTCCCCGGTGGAATATATGGGACATGTGAGGGAGGCTAACCAGCCCACAAGGTGTTGGTGCGCCCCCCACAAGGGAGGAGGCCGAATTGGACTAGGGAAATGGGGCGCCACCCCCCTTTCCTTCTCCTACTCCCTCTCCTTCCCCCTTTCCACCTCCGTAAGAAGGAAAAAAGAGGGGGGCGAATCCTACTAGGAGTGGAGTCCTAGTAGGACTCCTCCTCACTTGGTGCACCCCTTGTGGTCGGCCTCCTCCCCTCCTCCTTTATATACGGGGGCAGGGGCACCCCAAAGGACAACAATTGTCTTAGCTGTGTGCGGTGCCCCCTCCACCGTTTACTCCTCCGATATTATCATCATAGTGCTTAGGTGAAGCCCTACGCGGATCACATCACCAACACCGTCATCACGCCATTGTGCTGACAGAACTCATCGACTCCATCGACACTCTGCTGGATCAAGAGTTCAAGGGATGTCATCAAGCTGAACCTGTGCATAACTCAGAGGTGTCATATGTTTGGTACTTGATCGGCTGATTCGAGAAGACATTCGACTACATGAACTACGTTAAGTTGACACTTCCGCTTTCGGTCTATGAGGGTACGTGGACACACTCTCCCCTCCTGTTGTTATGCATCTCCTAGATAGATCTTGCATGAAAGTAGGAAATTTTTTGAAATTGCATGCTATGTTTCCCAATAGCCAGCCCCCAGTCAGGCTAGCATTTTGGAACACTCAAAGTACATAGTCCAGTTGGAGTGTGAACTATACTCTTTAGGGAGATCGGCTTCTGTCCATTCAGCGACAAAGTTGGCCAGCACCTGAGATTTAATAGCCCGGCGTGGCTTGTATGCTATTTTGAACGGTAAAAGTTTGATGGCCCATTTGGCTATGTGGCCAGTGGTGTCCCTGTTGTTAATAATGTCGTTAAGTGGTACTTCCGATGCCACTGTGAACGAACACTCTTGAAAATAGTGTCATAGTTTTTGGGATGCCATGAAAAGACCGTATAGGCTATCTTTTGGTAGTGGGGGTATCGGGATTTGCATGGTGTAAGGACCTTTGATACGTAATAGACTAGCTTTTGGGTGGGGAAGTTATGTCCCTCTTCTCGTCGTTCAACGACGAGTACGACACTGAATACCTGGTTGGTTGCTGAGATATACAGCAACATAGGGTCGCCAATGCCTGGGGTGACTAGGATTGGGTTGCCTGCGAGTAGGGCCTTGGTTTCTTCCAATCCGGCTGTGGCAGCATCTGTCCATTCAAAGTTATCAATGCATCTTAGTAGCTTGTAGAGTGGTAATGCTTTTTCTCCTAATCTGGAGATGAAGCGGCTCAAGGCCGCGACGCACCCTGCTAGTTTTTGGACATGCTTTAGCTTGGTCGGTATAGCCAATTGTGACAAGGCTCTTATCTTACCTGGGTTTGCTTCAATTCCTCTATGGGAAACGATGAACCCTAGTAATTTTTTGGCTGGAACGCTGAAGACACATTTCTCCAGATTGAGCCGTATATCGTAAGTCCGGAGGTTTTTGACAATGAGGCGAAGATCGTCGACTAGTGTTTCGACGTGTTTCGCCTTGATGACCACATCGTCCACATATGCTTCAACTTTTTTGCCCATTTGTTTTTCCAAGCATGTTTGAATCATACGTTGGTAAGTGGCCCCAGCATTTTTGAGTCCGAAGGGCATAGTGTTGAAGCAGAAAGGGCCATATGGGGTGATGAACGCCATTGCAGCATGGTCCAATTCCTTCATTTTAACATGATGGTATCTGGAATAGGCGTCTAGGAAACACAATGAATCATGTCCTGTGGTTGCATCAATGATCTGGTCAATGCGGGGCAACGGGAAAGGATCTTTGGGGCAAGCCTTGTTGAGGTCCTTGAAGTCGATGCAAAGGTGCCAGGATTTGTCCTTCTTTGGTACCATGATAAGTTGGCCAAGCAATCTAGATGTTGGACTTCTCTGATGAACCCGGCTTCTAGCAGTTTGGCTAGCTCTTCTCCCATGGCTTGACGCTTGGGTTCGGAAAATCGCCGCAGTGTCTGCTTCACGGGTTTGAACCCCTTGATCATGTTTAGGCTGTGCTCGTTCAGCCTGCGTGGGATGCCCGGCATATCTGAAGGGTGCCAGGGCAAAATATCCCAATTTTCATGCAAGAATGTGTGTAAAGCGGCATCCACCGTCAGATCGAGCTGTGCTCCGATAGACGTTGTCTTGTTGGGGTCCGTCAGGTGCACTTGAAAGTTGACTATTTCGTCTGCTGGCTTGAAAGAGGTGGATTTAGGTCTCTTGTCGAGGACTACATCGTCCTTGTCCTCCGTGGATTGTACGGTGGTTAGTTCTTCGGCCTCTAGGGCTTCGGATAACGCCTCGAGGGCCAAGGATGCGGTTTTGTTTTCAGCGCGGAGTGCTTTGTCCGGGTCGCTCGAGATTGTGATAATTCCGTTGGGTCCGGGCATTTTAATCTTCATATACCCGTAATGGGGTATAGCCTGCAACCGCGAGAAGGCATCTCGTCCGAGGATGGTGTGATACCCACTGCTGAAGGGGACCACATGAAAGAGCAACTCTTTGGACCTATAGTTTTCGCGTGTGCTGAACACCATATCCAATGTAATCCTCCCAGAGCATCGTGTTTCTCGACTGGGGATGATGCCGCAAAAGGTGGTGTTGCTTTGGTCAATGCATGTTCTATCAATCTACATTTGTCGAGCGTATTTTCATAGATGAGGTTAATCCCACTGCCGCCATCCATGAGCACTTTAATAAGCCGAAAACCATCCACAATGGGGTTTAGGACTAGGGCGGCGGGTGCTCGGACTGTTTGAGCCTTTGGTTCATCATCGGCGGTGAAGGTTATCGCCTTGTCATTCCATGGGCTCAGTGCGGTAACTTGGTGGACTTCGGCGAGGTCGCGGAGTGCCCTTTTTCATGGATTATTTGAAGAAAATGTCTCAAAGACTGTGTGGACATTGAAATCGTTCTTCTCTAGGGAGTATTTCCCTATAGTGATGGTGGCGAGGATGGCCTCTCCACTCTTTGCTACCTGTCATAGTACCCAGCCTGCTCGAAGGCTATGGGTTGGGTCTATGCTCGGGTCGCATGTATTGGACAGGTCTTGTCAAGGTGTTCGTCAAGAATGGATCTATATCCTATAAAGGGCTTATTTTCTCTCCCGACAGACTGATGATCGGATGCCCCACTAGGGTGCGTATGTTTAGTCTGGGCCGCATACTACTTAAAGGTAGCGGGCTCCAGTTGAGTTTTCTGGGCCTTCCATGTGCTTTCCATCGTGTAGTACTTGTGCACTACCTGTGACAATTCCGTGAAGCTCTGTGTGCGACGACTATTGAGGGCATTCAGAATTCCCTCGTCGGTACAATTGTGATGGAAGATCAAAACTGCATCGCGGTCGCAGCAATTTGGGATCTTGCTTTTAACAAGTAGGAATCTGACCTAGAAGTGATGGACCATTTCCTGAGGTTGCTGCCATACATACATTAGGTCGTATATGTCTGGAGGCTCTGAGTTGCTTGGAGAGTATTGATTGTGGTGGGTGGGTGGGTTAAAATTTGAATCCTGACCCACGTCAGTGCTTGGAGCGTGGAAAATCTCCGAAGCGACGAGTTCGGATCCGAGCAGATCGAAGTGCCCCCCTGATCCAGTATTCGAGCTAGAGTTCAGGGGACTTGGAGTCCTGCCTGATGGTAGAGTATCCGGCTCGAGAGGTTCGGAGATCCAAACATATTTGGTTGTCAACATAAGGGGAGAAGTGTCCTCGGCTTGTTCCTCAATGACCGCTACCAGGTGGGTGATCAGCAGGCGATGAATCTCTCTCTGGTCAGGCTTAAGCCTGATCCGACCATAATCTATTGAAACCCCCAAGGCGGCGATGCGGTCTAGCAGCTCATTTAAGGACGAGACGTCTGCCAGATCCATCTTTTCGGAGTTCTTGAGACCAATGTAAAGACGGTGTTTGGCGGTCGTAGGGGGTGTTGTAGGCTCAACGGCCGTACAGGCGCCTACGATGAAACTGTCGAGCTGGAGGGTCTGCCCAGAAGTCAGGCTCCCTCCAGAGATAATGTTGTCGTTGATGACTAGGCGAGCCATAGATCGCTTTTTCGGGACTACACAATAGAGCTCTCAATGAAAGCACCAATGTCGGTGTCAAAACCGGCAGATCTCAAGTAGGGAGGCCCAAGCTGTGTGTCTAAGGATCGATGGTAACAATGGACGAAGGGACACAATGTTCACCCAGGTTCGGGCCCTCTTAAAGGAGGTAAAACCCTACGTCCTGCTTGATTGTATTCGATGAATATAGGGGTTACAAAAGTTGATCTACCTCGAGATCGTAATGGCTAAACCCTAGCTTGTCTAGCCTATGCATATTATGATGATAGCCTCTACGGACTAAACCCTCCAGTTTATATACTCACCGGAGGGGCCTAGGGTTTGTACAAAGTCGGTTGACAAGGGAAGGAAACAATACACGCGGACTCTAATCTTGTCGTCCACGCACACAAGAGTCCTACTCGAACACAGAATAACGGCCTTAAGCTTTATCTTCACTGCCCATTCAGTCCGGCCTGTTTCCTCGAGCCAGACACCTAAGCACCCCTGAAACCAGGACTCCCTGAGCCCAAACGAGGCCTACTTGCTTTGTCAGTCCTACTGGGCTGCAAATCTTTCAAGACGAGGAGAGCTTCATTCGGCTTGCCCAGAAAATGGGCTATTAGTAAAGAGAAATGGGTTGTACATTTTTAGAGCACATCAAACCGACAATTAGTTTCAAATTTCTTATTTTTTCATTTTGAGATTTTAAATTCCATTGATTTTTATGCATGGACAATTATTTGGATTTATATTGATATAAATTATTTTTCAAATTAGTTTGAATGTGACTCAAAATTTCAGGATAAAAAACAGTTCGGACCGCACTGGAATATGCAAAATTTCGTATAATTTTTTAACCGTGGCCACAATATGGGTTGTAATGCTAACAAAAAGAATATGGGCTCCAAAAAACCTTAAGAATTAGGAAATTGGCTGTAAATTATTAGAAATAATGGTAGATGGGTTGTATCATGTTTTCCACATATTTGAGTCTGACTTGTGCGCCTACTATAGGTTGATGTGTATGCTTTCCTAAAAAAAAGGTTGACGTGCACGCAACGTCATGTCAACCTAGTCAACACACGAGAGCAGTGACTGTTGGATGTCCATCCAATGGCCGTCGTGCTTCTTTAATCTTTGCTCTTGCTGCTCCAACCGCTCAAACAAGCGCCGGCGGGACTTCCTGCTCCCTCCTCCCATGGCTGGCTGTGCTGCCGTGCAGGCCTCATCGCCCCAATGTGCTCCCATTGCTGGCCTAGTCATCCCTCTACTCACGTAGACCTCCTAGTATTCTCCGGTGATGGCAGCCTCACACTGCAGCCAAAGCAGTAAACCCTCGTACTCCCCTCCACGTGGGAAACAACTGTCGAGTCTTCCCCGGCTCCTATCATTCCCTTACTAGGCCTCGCCGTCGTCCCCGCCTTGGTGCTCTCGATGCGGCATGCTCAACGTGGTCATAGGAAGAGGCCTATACATGGAGAGGCTCACAGTTGGGTCCACGGCCGTAGCAAGGAAGTGCCTCCTTATTACGCGCAAAATAACGATTCCTCCACCTGACAGTGGGTACCCACCGGAAGGGCCTCTTTATTTCGCGAAAAAATCATTCCCCTCGCTTATAGCTCGGACCCATCAGGTATATCTCTTCGCACGCAAGTGCCTCCTTATTACGCAAAAAAATGAAGACCCCCGCTACTAGGTGGGACCCACCATATTTGGAGGCTAACTTGTGGGCCTACAAAGTCGCAGGGCTTTGTAAACTTTGTCAATATAAATGATTCTAGTTGTAGAGACCATACGATGTCCATCCAATGGCTGTCATACTTCTTCAATCTCTGGTCTTTTTGCTCCAGCCGCCCAAACCATCGCGGGCCGTGCCGCCAGCTCCTGCCTCCCGTGGCAGGTTGTGCTACTGCGTAAGCCTCACCGCCCCCTTCTACTCCAACCGCTGGCCAGGCCATCCCTGTAGTCACCCACAACCCCTGTTATTCTACGGTGATGGAAGCCTCACACCGCAACCAAACCAGTCAACTCTCATACTCCTCTCTGTTTGGGCATCCACTGTCGCGTCTTCCCTGGCTCCACGGCGTCCCTTCCAAGGCCTCGCCGTCGTCCACTGCTTTGGTGCTCTCGACACGGCATGGTCAACATGGTCCAGGAACGATTTCCATCAGAAGAGGACTGTACATGGAGAGGCTAACAGCTGGGTCCATGGCCACAGCAAGGAAGTTCCTCCTATTACGCGTAAAATAATTATTCCTCCATCTGACAGCAGGAACCCACTGAAAGGGACTCTATGTTTTGCGAAAAAAAAATGTTTCTCACCTAACAGCTGGGACCTACCAACTACATATTCGCACGCAAGGAAGTGCGTTCATACTACGGGGAAAAAGATTCTTCCCCCGTGATAGCTAAGACCCACCAGCTATATCTTTGCATGCAAGGAACAGCTGGGACCCACCCGGTCGAAGCATACGTAGCATTGTCTGTCTGGTCGCGAACGCGTACGTACATATTCGTCGATCGGTCTCTCTGCAGCGATGGACTGTGGTCGAGTAAGGAGCGGCACGTGTCGTAGTAGAGGCACTGACGTAGCATGTCACGGAGCCCCATCTATAACATGAACACATACATACATCCTCGCTGCAAGAAAGTAAATACGGCTATGTACGTACATACGGGCATGGTATCGAACGCGTACAACAACGTCATCTTGTTCATCGGCAGCCAACCCGCTCGGCCGGAATGGAGGAAACAACATCGTGTTCATCGGGAGGCAACCGACTGGGTCAGAATACGTCGTGTTCATCGGGAGCCAACCGGCTTGGACAGAACAGCCGAAACAAGGTCTCCCGTACCACAGAACGGAGGAAACGAGCCTTCTGTTCGACTATGCATGGTCAAAATGGGGCCCTGTTCATTAGGAAGGGTCAGGCCTACCGCAAAACGGAGGAAATGAACTTCTTTTCAAGTGCCTATGGTTGAAACAGGGTCTTGTTGATCGGGAGGGGTGTGGCGTACCACAAAACGGAGGAAACGGACTTTTGTTGGAGCGCCTACGGTCGAAATGGGGTCCTATTCATCCACCATCTACTGCCTCGCTCCAGCCTCCACGGGGTATTGTTCATCCATGCTCGACCTCCTCCAGCCTCCACAAGCTAATGTTCATCCATGGCTACTGTTCATCCAGCCTCCACTCGCTGCTGTTCATAGAGCCTCCACGAGGTCCTGTTCATCCACCCCCAACCGACTCGGGTGCGGCGGCCTCCTCGGGGTCCTGTTCATCCAGCGGCAACGGCCTACAACCACGGGTGTAGGATCGAAAGTATGTCTAGAGGGGGGTGATTAGACTACTTGACCAAATAAAAACCTATCCTTTTCCCAATTTTAATTCTTGAAAGATTTTAGTAACTTAGCACTAGTCAAGCAATCAACCTGCACATGCAATTCTAAGAGTATAACAGCGGAATGTAAATCATTGCCTATGAAGGTAAAGGGGAGGAGTTTGGAGGGAGCAAACGCAATGTGGACACGGAGATTTTTGGCATGGTTCCGATAGGTGGTGCTATCGTACATCCACGTTGATGGAGACTTCAACCCACGAAGGTAACAACTGCGCGATTCCACAAAGGGCTCCACCCATGAAGGGTCCATGAAGAAGCAACCTTGTCTATCCCACCATGGCCATCGCCCACAAAGGCCTTGCCTCACTTGGGTAGATCTTCACGAAGTAGGCGATCTCCTTGCCTTTACAAACTCCTTGGTTCAACTCCACAATCTTGACGGAGGCTCCCAAGTGACACCTAACCAATCTAGGAGACACCACTCTCCAAAAGGTAATAGATGGTGTGTTGATGATGAACTCATTGCTCTTGTGCTTCAAATGATAGTATCCCCAACACTCAACTCTCTCTCACTGATTTGGCCATGGTGGAAAGATGATTTGAGTGGAAAGCAACTTGGGGAAGGCTAGAGATCCAGATTCTTGTGGTTGGAATGGAATGTCTTGGTCTCAACACATGAATAGGTGGTTCTCTTTCAGAAAATGAATGCAGGAAGTGTAGGCACGTTCTGATCGATCTCCCCACAAATGAAGAGTGGGTGGAGGGGTATATATAGGATCCACACAAAATCTAGCCGTTACACACAAATTCCCAAACTCGGTGAGACCAAATAGTGAAACTCAGTTAGACAGATTCAGTTCAAAATGTGAATGTTAGGCTTTTCAGTGGGACCGACATGATCAACTCGGTGGGACCGATGTGCTAGGGTTAGGGCATAACTTGATCTCGGTGAGACCAATCACATGAACTCGATGGGACCGATTTCAGTAATAGGCAAACAAAGAGTTGGTCAGGAAAACTCGATGGGACCGATTCGCTAACTTCAGTGAGACCGAAATGTTACGAAAAGGAAACAGGGAGTTTGCATTGCGAACTCGGTGGGACCGATCGCTCATTTGGTTAGACCGAAACGTTACAAAGGGAAATAGAGAGTTTGCAATACCATCTCGGTGAGATCAAGAACCCTATCGGTGAAACCGAAGTGATAAGGGTTTGTGGCAGTGGCTATGTCAAATCAACTCGGTGGCGCCGGATAGGTCAAATCAGTGGGGCCGAGTTTGACTTTTAGGTTTAGTACATATGTGGAAATGAGAAAGTGGCTGAGGGTTTTGGAGCATATCACGAAGCATTTTGAGCAAGTAATCCATTAAGCAACACCTCATCCCCTTTTAATAGTATTGGCTTTTCCTATGGACTCAATGTGATCTTGGATCACTAAAATGAAAATGTAGAGTCTTGAGCTTGTTGCCAATATATGTTCTTAGCATTTTGAGGGGTCCACATCTCTAGCCCATGCCATGCCAATCATTGAACTTTCTGAAATGATCATCTTGAAAGTGTATTAGTTCAATGAGCTATATGTTGTTAAGAATTACCAAAACCACGCAGGGATTAGTTGCACTTTCAATCTCCCCCTTTTTGGTAATTGATGACAACATATAGATCAAAGCTTCGACAAATGATAATAAGAATGAAATACATCGTTGCTTTGAGAAGTATGTGATAAGCAAGAGCTCCCCCTAAATTTGTGCATTATTTAAGATTTACTTTTGAATGCAAACACACAAACAATTAGGATCATGGGTTACTCTTCCATGTCACATACATCTTGATGGAGCTCTCAAAATGATAGAAAGAGGAACATGCACTCATCACCAAGGCAAAGTGAATGATCATACATAAGAGATAGAGAATATCATCATCCAAGCACAAGCATTACGTATAATATGATCAAACACATGACCATACAAGTATCTCACACACATAACCATAAAGTATCAATCAAGCAAGCAAGCAAATAAGTAGCAAAAGAAGCAAAGCTCTCTCTCCCTCTCTCTCTCTCAGCCTATGATCTATACACTTTCTCCCCCTTTGGCAACAAGTTACCAAGAAGCTTGAAAATGCATAGTGTTATGCGGCTCTCTAAGCTTGATCTTCAGGATGTGGTGTGGAGAGGGCTCCAAGGACGAATGCATCTGTTGAAGTTGATGGAGCTGGTGGAGTTGCAACCGGAGGGGCAACTAAAGTTGTGGTTGCAGGTGCTGAAACACTAGCTCTTGTGTCTGTCACTAGCACTGTTGTAGATCTCTGTGCCCCAGGCACTCTCTGAAACACTTTTGTCGTTGCTTTCCCTTTCCTCTCTTCAGCTTCTTCTTGGAGCTGCTCAACTGTTGTTTGCATTTCTGTCATCTTCAAGTCAAGATCATAGAACTTTGTTTCAATGATCCTTTCTAGGCTCTCTTGATTTTGAGTCAGGGTGGCCAATCCTTTCTCAATCCTCAAAGTGGCTTGAATAATATATCCAAGTTGATCTTGCTTTTACTTGAGGAAAACATGTGAAGCCTCTTCAGCACTTGGCATCTTGGCTACCTTCTCAGCTTTTGCTTTCTGCCTTTTCTCGTGAGCCTCTACTGATGTGGGATCTTCACCATTCATGACAACTGTGTTATCCTCAAAATCGGGCCTCAAGGGAAGGTGCTCTTTGTCCAACAAATACACACCTTTGCTCATCTTGGAGTTAATCAACATCTGGATGTGTGGAGCATACCCACATGATCTTCTCTGGTTAGAAGCTGTTCTCTTGATGGTCTGAACAATCAAACTCATCACTTTTAACTTCTGGGTCAAATCAAATAGCTAAAGCAAGTTGATGGAGTGGCCTCTGGTCATCCTGTCATCTCCTGATTTGGGCAACAAGGTGTGCCTCAAAATGGTGTTCATGGTGGCCAATCCTGACATCAGATAGTACACTAAGCCTAGCTTATGTGTCTCCAAGGCTTTGTCAGGTATTTCCTTGTACATGTTGGCCATGAAGTTGTGGTCCTTCTTGCCCTCAGCATAGACATCAATGTCTTCCTCAGCTTCTTCAGGGGCATTAATGAGCTTGGCCCACTCAGCAACAGAAGACTGGTACCTAGTACCTTTAGACATCCAAACAATCTTGCTATCAGGGTAGAAGTGAGCTGTTGAATAGAACTGCATGATAAGCTCATCATTCCACTTGGTTAATTTCTATCCCACAAAAGTGTTAACTCCATTTAATCAGAAGCTCTCATGCACTCCTGGAAAATGATCTTCATTGGCATCAATGTGTTTCCAGTCCACCCACTTCATGTCACACATAATGGGCATCTTATCTAGGAGCATAGTCTCATAGAAGCCCTGGTGTTCCTTGGTGTGAAACTTGTAGTCCACAGTAGTTCTTCTCCTTGCAACATAGGGATCTGCTTGTCTCCACAATCTGAGACATGCATCCTTTCTCTCCTTCATATTCTCAGCTACTGGATGATTGTCATCATGATCTGGTATCTTTGGCTTCAATATTCTAAGAACTTGGGCTTCCTCTTCTTCTTCTTCAATCTCAGGCACTTGGGCCTTGTTCTTCTCTGCAGCAGGAATGTTTCTAGTGCTTCTCTTTGGTGCAGACTTGGAAGCTTGAGCTGGAGCTTTGGGGGAAGTCTTGGGCTTTGAAGGGGCAGCCACAGACTTGATGGCATCCCCCATCAGCTTTTGAGACTTGGCAGGAGGTGCATCTTGCTCTTCCTCCTCCTCTTCTGCAGAATCTCTCACCATTGATGGCTTTCCAATCACTCTGGCAATAGTTTTCCTAACCCTTTCCTTTCTTTTCTTTCCATCACCATATTCTCTGGTCTCAAGAGTGAATTCCATAGTTTCTTGTGTTGATGCTCTAGCTTTTGATATTGGAACTCTTTTGGCAGGAGCTTTCTTTTTCATGCCTGGCTTGGTGTTAGCAGCAACACCATATTCCTTCTTGAGCACTTTCTTCTTTGAGGTTACCTCCTCAACTTCAAAATCCTCATCCTCTGAATCTGAGGTTTTCTTCTTCCTCTGCCTTGTTGTTGACTTAGGCATGTTGCTGGGAATGCTCCTGCTCCTCATCATAGCTTCCAGAGGGACTAGTGCCCTCACTCAGATTCACCTGCTCCTCAGACTTATTCTGGCTGTCACTCTGATCAGACATTCTGTCACTGCAAACTAAAAGCTGACCATGTAAATAGTTATAGATGAGATAGAGTGGATGAGCATCACAAAGTGTAGAGTTTTTGCAAAACAAACGAGTCAAAAACTTAGTTTTAGTTTTCCACAGAAAGCATTTCGGAGCTACCGATTTGTTAAACTCGGTGACACCGAAGCAACTTTGGAGTCTAAACTAGTGGAATCGGTCAGAACGAGATACAGTTCGGTGACTCCGAGATTGCTAGGGTTTCACTGAGAGTCGAACTCGGTCACACCAATTTGCAAGTTACGGTTAGACCGAAAATTACAACTGCAATGGCCTAGGCCAAATCGGTGAGACCGATTTCCACAACTCGGTCGGTCCGAGATGAGTTCGGCAGAAACCTAACCCTAAATTTTTGAAACAAAACTAATCTAAAGGAAGTTTTCTCTGGATAGATTGATCTCATATGTGGTAAGAATCATGGCATTGTCTTTGTGCTAGGAATCATAGGTAAAACATTGCACAAAGAATCAAACTCATACCCTAACTCGGCGATGAGCTCACTACGGCGGCAACGGCGGTGAAGATTTCCATTGATAGTGACAGGTCTGGGGAGGTCGCGGCAATGAGAGGACGATCCGGAGACCCGAGTCGGCAGAGCAGGACACGTGCGAGCGAATAGGTTTTAGAGAAATTTCCAAAATTTGACCTGTCAGTATATATATATCCTGACCCTGTGGAACAACTCGGTGGCACCGAGATGCAGAATTGCAAGTGGTTACTGCAACTCGGTGTGACCGAATAGTTCTAATCGGTTGCACCAAGATTGAAAACCTAGATCAACTCAGTGAACTCGTTATGACCGAAAAGGATGAATCGGTCAGACCGAAATGCACAAAGAGGTTTTGGAGGTTTAAGTCTATGACAAATCGGTGACTCTGAGTGCTCCGCACCCAGAGGGTTCGGATCTGACTTGATCAAACTTTGTTATGTAGCATGAATAGAGTTTGAGACGAGAAAAGCATAGATAGCTAGAGGAAGTTCTTATGCATTCTTGTCTGTCTATTTGGCAAAAGAAGAAGAGCCAAACAATCAAAGCAACAAATGGATGTCCTCGAATGAGAAAAGTATGCAGTCAACATGTTCACACAATAAAATGGCAAATGAAATATGTGGCAAGGCATGCACAATCACTCTAGCATCTATCAAGCAATCGGCGACGACTAGGTCATCTATATAGGAGTATATTGACTTAGGAGTCAAATGAGAACATTTGATCAAAGGTCATACTCATTGTTTAAGCACAAGTGGGGTTACCACTTTTACATAAAGCATTGTTGTGTTCACACCATTAGAGTTGCTTTAACCCAATTCTTAGAGTAAAGCTCCCCCTAGATGTGATATCCCCCCTAAGAGGGATGAACTAACCTTGGGTTTTGTCGATGATGACTTCATGTAGGTGTTTAAGATGTGGATGCCCATTTTTGATGTAGATCATTTGGAGCAATCCATTGGAGTGAGTTTCACTTTCACTACCTGCATGGGTTAGTACCACAAGGAACAAACAAGAATATCCATAGACATAGAGTGAAGCACACACATGATGATGTCCATGAAAGCATTAGGTTACCTTGTCCCTTACCTTACCAACAAGAGGGTTTGTAACTCCTTGAACTTGTGCAAGATGTGGAAGTTGTTTGCACCTGTCCTTGCCAAAATGAATATGAGTGAGGTATGTTGGTGGAGTCACCCTCAAGAACTCTCTAGTTCTTCTTCTTCGGGATCCACGTCATCTTGACGGGAATCCTAGGGGTTATAGATGTACTTGATGAAGGAGAACTTGATGTAGACTAGGGAACCCACTTGACCAAGGCCTTTGGAGCATCTTCAAATGCATCAATCTCCTCTTGAAGCTTGTCCTTGCCTTTTAGCTTGTGGTCTTGTGGTGGAAGATCATCTTGAGATAGTGTTCCCTTGAAGAGAGTAGGATCATACTTCTCTTGTTGAGGAACAAACTTTGTCTTGGGGTATTGATCTTCTTCCCACTCAACTCAACTGGCATTGAACTTTCATTCCAAACCGACACCTTGATTCTTCCGGTGCCTTCCTTGCTTGCGTACAATTTCCTCAAATTGTTTACTTTCGGCAAGGCTCTTGTAAACACATTTCTCTATGATTCTTAAAGCACAAGTGTTCCTTGGGTCATTTAGGTTATTTGTGTCAACATATCTCTTGTTGGACTAATACTTTCATCTAGTATATTTCAGATAAAGTCCAACAGTGGAGTGGCATGGACAAGAGGATGTGGAACCCCTTCAAGATGCTAAGAACAAAGGATTGGCTCAAGATTAAAAGTTCAAGACTCTACATTTTATTTTTAGTGATCCAAGATCACATTGAGTCTATAGGAAAGCCAATACTATTCAAAGGGGATGAGGTATTGCTTAATGGCTTGCTTGCTCTCATGATGCTTAGTGATATGCTCCAAAGCCCTCAACCACTTTCTCACATCCATATTTGTTCCAAACCAAAGTCAAACTCGCCCCCACCGATTTGATTCATCCGGCGCCATCGAGTTCATTTGACATAGCCACTGCCAGAAACCCTAGTCTTTCGGTCTCACCGATAGGGATATCGGTCTCACCAAGATGGGTGTAAACTCTCTGTTTCCCTTTGTATCGTTTCAGTCAAAACGAGATGAGCGATCGGTCCCACCGAGTTTGCAATGTAAAGTCTCTGTTTCCCTTTCGTAACATTTTGGTACAACCGAGATGAGCGAATCGGTCCCACCGAGTTTGCCTCCCCAACTCTCTGGTTAGCTAATTACCAAAGTCAGTCCCAGTGAGTTTATGTAATTGGTCAAACCGAGATTACGTTATGCCCTAACCCTAATGAAATCGGTCCCACCGAGTTGACATGTCGGTCCCGCCAAAATTCCTAACGGTCACATAATGCACTAAATCGGTCCGACCAAGTTTTATGATTCGGTCCCATCGAGTTTGGTATATTGTGTGTAACGGTTAGATTTTGTGTGGAGGCTATATATACCCCTCCACCCTCTCCTCATTCGTGAGGGAAGCCATCAGAACGTGCCTACACTTCCACTATTCATTTTCTGAGAGAGAACTACCTACTCATTTTTTGAGACCAAGATATTCCAATCCAACCATATGAATCTTGATCTCTAGCCTTCCCCAAGTTGCTTTCCACTCAAATCATCTTTCCACCAAATACAATCCTATGAAAGAGATTTGAGAGTTGGGGACACTATCATTTGAAGCACAAGAGCAAGGAGTTCATCATCAACACACCATCTATTACCTTTTGGAGAGTGGTGTCTCCTAGATTGTTTAGGTGTCACTTGGGAGCCTCCGACAAGATTGTGGAGTTGAACCAAGGAGTTTGTAAGGGCAAGGAGATCGCCTACTTCGTGAAGATCTACCCTAGTGAGGCAAGTCCTTCGTGGGCGATGGCCATGGTGGGATAGAAAAGGTTGCTTCTTTGTGGACCCTTCGTGGGTGGTGCCCTCCATGGACTCGCATAGCCGTTACCCTTCGTGGGTTGAAGTCTCCATCAACGTGGATGTACGATAGCACCACCTATCAGAACCACGACAAAAACATCCGTGTCTCCAATTGTGTTTGCTCTCTCCAATCCCATCTCTTTACTTTCTTCCAAGTTGCATGCTTTATTTTCGGCTGCTCATATACTCTTTGCATGCTTGCTTGATTTGTATTGTGTGTGCTTGAAATTGTGTCAATCTATCACCTCAACTTGAGAAACTTAAAAACTGCCAACTTTATTTGTTGAGGGTCTAATCACCCCCCCTCTAGACACCTATCATCGATCCTTTCAATTGGTATCAGATCCTTGGTCTCCATTGCTTTGGTTTAATCACCATTGGAGGAAGATGGATGAGTCTACGTTGGGGAGTCTTAGACATAGAGTGTCTATACTTGATGGGGAATATTTTCATGAGTGAAAAATGAGATGCTTGTGATTTTCAATGAATATCAGTTGAAGAAGTACATTACTAGCCCTTGTGCACCTCATGTTGATCCTATGCATCCTACCCTTGATGAGTCTATTGACATGATTCGCAATCTTAAAACTGTTAATCTCATCACTAAAGGTTTGCCTAGAAACTTGATTGGTTGCTTGCCTACTCTTGATTGTGCCTACACTATATGGACATTTCTTGAGGAAAGATTTCCAAATTATTCCTTGCAAAACTTAGATGAAATCCTTCATAAGTATATTGCTTTGAGTAAGATGAATTCGAATGATCCTAAGTTTGATGATTGCCTATTTGAGCTTACAAATCTCATGCATGCCAAAGGGGATGTAGGAATCATTAGCAATATTATTTTCGAAGCTATTATAATTCATAAAGATGAACATTTTCAAAATCATATATCTAATGAATCACTCTCTCTAGGAAATGATCACTTGCAAGATGATGTAGAACATGGATACTATGATGAGGATGATGATAGTGACTATGATCTTGATGATGCAATGAGACACTTTGGTCTTATGGCTAATCTTTGCGGCTACATGGTTAGAGGAAAGGAATGGGTCCTTGATAGTGGATGTACCAGTCACATGACTGGAGATAAGGAAATGTTTCATGAGCTTGCTGGAAACAACGGCCCTTGAAAGTATGTCACTTTTGGTGATAACTCAAAGGGTAAGGTGGTTGGCCTCGGTAAGGTGGCCACCTCACATGATAGCTCCATACAAAATGTCATGCTCGTTGAATCTATTGGCTATAATTTACTTTCGGTATCTAGACTTTCTGATTTCGGTTTCAATGTCCTATTTACCAAAGTAGACTGCCAAGTGTTTTGCAGAGATAATTATGAAATGGTCTTTACCGGTATACGTAGAGGTGATCTATACATTGTTGATTTCACTAAAAAGGCTCAACCTAGAACTTGCTTAATTGTTAAATCCTCTAAAGGCTGGTTGTGGCATAGAAGGTTAGGACATGTGGGCATGGGAAATATTGACAAGCTTATTAAAGGTGACCATATCCTTGGTGTTAAAGATGCCATATTTGATAAGGATAGGCTTTGCAGCGCTTGTCAAGCAGGTAAACAGGTTGGAGGAAGCCACCCCGTGAAGAACATCATGACCACGAGGAGACCGCTCGAGCTACTTCACATGGATCTCTTCGGTCCCAATGCTTACAAAAGTCTTGGTGGAAACTCATTTGGTCTAGTTATAATTGATGATTTTTCAAGATTTACGTGGGTGTTATTTCTTGATGATAAATCGCAGGTCCAAAAGATCTTCAAAAACTTCGCTACGAAGGCCCAAAATCAATTTGATGTGAAGATCAAGAAGGTTCGCAGCGACAATGGAACGTAGTTTAAAAACGCCAATGTGGACACCTTTCTTGGCGAAGAAGGGATCTCACATGAGTTCTCAGCTACGTACACACCTCAAAAAAGTGGAGTTGTTGAGAGGAAGAACCGGACGCTTATCAAAATGGCGAGAACAATGCTTGATGAGTACAAGACGCCTAAGCACTTTTGGGCAGAAGCGGTTGAGACAACTTGTCATGCAACAAATCACTTGTATCTCCACAAGCTACTCGGCAAGACGGCATACGAGCTTCTCACCGGTAACAAGCCCCAAGTTGGATACTTTCGAGTATTTGGCTCAAAGTGCTACATTCTTGATAAGGATCGTAATTATAAATTTGCTCCTAAATCTCATGAGGGTTTCCTACTTGGTTATGGCTCAAACTCTCACACTTAACGTGTCTACAACAATTTCACCCGAAAGGTTGAAGAGACGGTAGATGTGAAGTTTGATGAATCTAATGGCTCACAAATAGAGCAATTGCCAATTGATGTAGGAGATAAAGACCCTTCGGAAGCAATCCAAGACTTTCCTATTGGGAAGGTCCGTCCAACGGAGGTGAAGTAGAATACCTCGTCCGTCCAAGTGGAAGCTTCTACCTCACGCCAAGGTGAACCAAGAGTTGATATGGAAGCATCCACAAGTAGGACACACCAAGATGAAGAAAACGAGGAAGTACACCAAGATGAACCTCATCAACCTCCTTCTCCACCACGACAAGAGAACGACAACGTCAACAATGAAGAAGGCTAAGAAGAAGAAGAACGAGATTATGAAGATGATGTTCCACCCCGATCAAAGCAAAAGCTCTCACGAGTTCGAGCAAGAGTTGCTAGAGATCATCCCGTCGAGCACATCTACAATGATATCCAAACCGGGAGAATCACCCGCTCTAAAACTCATTTGGCTAATTTTTGTGAACATTATTCATTCATCTCTAGAATTGAACCCATGAAGGTTGAATAAGCATTGGAAGATCTGGATTGGATAAATGCCATGCATGAAGAGCTACACAACTTCGAGAGAAACCAAGTGTTGGGGTTGGTCAAGAAGCCCGATACAAACCACAACATCATCGGTACCAAATGGGTGTTTTGCAACAATCAAGATGGAGATGGACAAGTTGTTCGCAACAAAGCATGTCTCGTCGCCCAAGGCTACACTCAAGTCGAATGTATGGACTATGATGAGACATATGCCCCCGTTGCTAGACTTGAGTCCATTCGCATATTGCTTGCCTATGCTAATCACCATGATATCACTCTCTACCAAATGGACTTTAAAAGTGCTTTTAAATGGTGAAATTGAGGAGTAAGTCTATGTTAAACAACCTCCCGGATTTGTTAATCCTAAGAAACCCAATCATGTCTACAAACTTCACAAAGCTCTTTATGGTCTCAAACAAGCTCCTAGAGCGTGGTATAAATGCTTGACCAAGTTCCTCATTGAAAAAGGCTTTGAGATAGGAAAGATTGATTCTACTCTTTTCACTAAAAGGGTTAATGGAGAATTATTTGTATGTCAAATTTATGTTGATGATATTATATTTGGATCAATTAAGCCTCATTTTAGTGAGTAGTTTGGGAGGCTTATGTCGGAGAAGTTTGAGATGTCTATGATGAGTGAACTCAAATTCTTTTTGGTTTGCAAATCAAGCAAACTAAGGAAGGAACCTTTGTTTCTCAAACAAAGGATACCAATAACTTATTCAAGAAGTTCAATATGCAAGAATGCAAAGGTACGAGTACACCCATGCCTACTAGTGGACATCTTGACTTGACTAAGGACGGTGAACCCGTTGATCAAAAAGTTTATCGCTCTATGATTAGTTCATTGTTATATCTATGTGCCTCTCGTCCCGATATCATGCTAAGTGTGTGCATGTGTGCACGATATCAAGAAGCCCCCAAAGAATGACATCTTAAGGCTGTGAAAAGGATAGTGAGATACTTAATGCATACACCAAATTTTGGCATTTGGTATCCAAAGAGGGCCTCTTTTAATCTTGTTGGCTACTCCGACTTGGACTATGCCGATGGCAAGGTTGATAGAAAGTCCACTTCGGGTACTTGTCAATTTCTTGGTAGATCTCTTGTGTCTTGGTCCTCCAAGAAACAAAACTCGGTATCCTTATCCACCGCCGCAGCGGAATACATTGCCGCTGGATCATGTTGTGCTCAATTACTTTGGATGACCTAAACTCTTAAAGATTATGGGATATATGTGAAACATGTTCCATTGCTTTGTGACAATGAGAGTGCTATTAAGATTGCTCATAATCCCGTGCAACACTCTCGGACTAAGCATATTGAAGTTCGTCATCATTTCATTCGAGATCATGTTGCTAAGGGAGATATCAACCTTAAGCATGTTCGTACCAACAAGAAATTGGCGGATATTTTTACTAAACCACTTGATGAGAAAGTGTTTTGCAGGTTAAGAGGTGAATTGAACATCATTGATGCTTCAAACTTGGAGTAGGAACTCCATTTGGATACATGCTAGGGATGAGCCTATAACTAATCCTTGATGTTTCTCTTATGATGATAATCATATGTCTTGGATATATTTGCACCCTTGCATGCTATCTAACCCTTGTAGGGTACTTGCTGGAATCTAAATCTATGAGATTAAAACTCACCCACATCTTGAGCAATCTCTACATCACCAAGACTCTACAATCCGGTGGTTGAGGACAAGGAAGCATGAAACTCTTCAAACATATCCTTTTGACAATTTCTATATATCAAAACTCTTTTGGTATCATATTCATAATTGTCACTTTGGATACACAAGTGCTATTCCTTGCAAGACTAACTCATGTAGGTAGATGAACTCAAATTCCATGTGGAGCTCCAACCTCTTGATGAGCTACATCAACCTCGAGCATCCCACACAAGTTCAACTACATGATCAAGATGATCACCGCCACCCAAGGTATGTTATTCCATCTAAGAGAAGCTTTACCCCAACACATGGGTCAAAGCAACTCAACTAGATGTGAATACATCAAAATGCTTAAACGAAAAATGGCAACCCCATTTTTAAGCTCAAACGAGGAGTATGACCTATGATCAAGTGTCTTCACTTGACTCCTAAGTCAATATACTCTAACATAAGTGACTTTGTCGCCGACCATCTCTATATGAAGTTTTCTAGTGTTTCTCCATGTTCTTGCATTTTTCTTATGCACATTTGTTTTCCCCTTTCAAAAAAAACTTCATCTAGATTTCTGTTCTTTTATTTTCTCTGTTACTTTCTGCATTTTCCCTGCATCTAATTCATTGCAAATCATTTAGTTAAATTCCTTGCAAATCTTTGTGAGATTTTATTTGCATAGTGAGCTGAGATGACTCACACCAATCTGCCTCTTTCGGTCAAACTGAAACTTTTCGATGCCACCGAAGAATACAACTTGGTGTAGCCGATTTCAATGCTGAGAACACAACTTGTCATTTACTTTCTGCACATTTTGTTCCAGCTCCACTCAATGATTCTTATCCTCTACCAGCACCATACTTTTCCCTGTTACTTTGCCATGTGACTCAAGGACCAATCCTATTTTGACTCACACTCCAGAGAAGACCCTTCTTGTAAATTGATGTCAAAGGGGGGGAAAGAGTTCACATCAAAGCTTAATCATATCAAAAGGGGGGAAGAGAGATGAATAATCACATCAAAGTGAGACCCCAGATGCTTGGTATTCAAAGAGGAGAGAAGTCACATGTCTTTTAGAGGGGAAAGACATGTTCTTGTTCCTATGTGTTTGCTTTGTTCTCATTTTCTATTCCTTATCTTCTCCCAATATCCCATGGAAGATTGAGGGGGGAGCAAGACATCTAAAGGAAGAAAATCCTCGAATTCATTGCATATCTTTACCTTTGGGGACATGCATGTCTACATTCAAATAGAGTACCTAGTACTCACTCTCTACATGTCACCCCAATCTTGGTACTCTTGTGGTTTCATGCTCCTGCTTTGTTTGGTAGATGTTTCTGTGTTGTATAACCTTGTTTTCTCAGGCTCATCTCTTCCAAAGATAGCTCAGGACCACAAGGTAAGTATGTGCATCACACTCATGTGGATGAGGATCTCTTGCTGATGTACATATTGTTTGCAAGGACTCATAAGCATGAAGGAACATTCTCTTTATTCACATCATTCACTCTGATGCATATAGCCAAGATACATGTAACTCATTGCTTGCTCTGTCATGATTACGCACTCACATGCTCTTATGTTCCATATTCACATGATTGCATACATGTAGGGGGAGCCAATGCATGTTACATGTTTTTCCAAAGCTTTACCTGCCCTTCTCTATATCTTTATCTAAAGCTTTGATGTATGTTGTCATCAATTACCAAAAAGGGGGAGATTGAAAGCACAAGTGCTCCCTGGGTGATTTTGATAATTTATGTCAACATATCTCTTGTTGGACTAATACTTTCATCTAGTATATTTCAGATAAAGTACAACAGTGGAGTGGCATGGACAAGAGGATGTGGAACCCCTTCAAGATGCTAAGGACAAAGGATTGGCTCATGATTCAAAGTTCAAGACTCTACATTTCACTTTTAGTAATCCAAGATCACATTGAGTCTATAGGAAAGCCAATACTATTAAAAGGGGATGAGGTGTTGCTTAATGGCTTGCTTGCTCTCATGATACTTAGTGATATGCTCCAAAGCCCTCAACCACTTTCTCACATCCACATTCGTCCCAAACCAAAAGTCAAACTCGGCCCCACCGATTTGATTCATCCGGCGCCACCGAGTTCATTTGACATAGCCACTGCCAGAAACCCTAGTCTTTTCGGTCTCATCGATAGGGATCTCGGTCTCACCAAGATGGGATTGTAAACTCTCTGTTTCCCTTCACAACGTTTCGGTCAAACCGAGATGAGCGATCGGTCCCACCAAGTTTGCAATGTAAACTCGCCTTTTCCCTTTCATAACGTATCGGTCCAACCGAGATGAGCGAATCGGTCCAACCGAGATGAGCGAATTGGTCCCACCGAGTTTCCCTAACCAACTCTCTGGTTAGCTAATTACCAAAGTCGGTCCCATCGAGTTTGTGTAATCGGTCAAATGGAGATTACGTTATGCCCTAACCCTAATGAAATCAGTCCCACCGAATTGACATGTCGGTCCCACCGAAATTCCTAATGGTCACATAATGCACTGAATCGGTTCGACCGAGTTTTATGATTCGGTCCCACCGAGTTCGGTATATTGTGTGTAACGATTAGATTTTGTGTGGAGGCTATGTATACCCCTCCACCCTCTCCTCATTCGTGAGGGAAGCCATTAGAACATGCCTACACTTCCACTATTCATTTTTTGAGAGAGAACCATCTACGCATATGTTGAGACCAAGGTATTCCAATCCAACCATATGAATCTTGATCTCTAGCCTTCCCCAAGTTGCTTTCCACTCAAATCATCTTTCCACCAAATCTAATCCTATATAAGAGAGTTGAGTGTTAGGGAGACTATAATTTGAAGCACAAGAGCAATCAACACACCATCTATTACCTTTTTGAGAGTGGTGTCTCCTAGATTGGTTAGGTGTCACTTGGGAGCCTCCAACAAGATTATGGAGTTGAACCAAGGAGTTTGTAAGGGCAAGGAGATCGCCAACTTTGTGAAGATCTACCCTAGTGAGGCAAGTCCTTTGTGGGCGATGGCCATGGTGGGATAGACAAGGTTGCTTCTTCGTGGACCCTTCGTGGGTGGAGCCCTCCGTGGACTCATGCAGTCGTAACCCTTCGTGGGTTCAAGTCTCCATCAACATGGATGTATGATAGCACCACCTATCAGAACCACAACAAAAACATCCGTGTCTCCAATTACGTTTTCTCTCTCCAATCCCATCCCTTTACTTTCTTGCAAGTTGCATGCTTTATTTTCCGCTGCTCATATACTCTTTGCATGCTTGCTTGATTTGTATTGTGTATGCTTGAAATTGTGCCAATCTATCACCTCAACTTGAAAAACTTAAAAACTGCCAACTTTATTTGTTGAGGGTCTAATCACCCCCCCCCCCTAGACACCTCTTATCGATCCTTTCAGATTCCCTTCAATAAGATATTTTCTTGCTCATGTGTAACTTGGCTAAGAGAATCATTAGTGGAATCAAGAGAACTACTAGAAGCAACAATATTGGATTTAGCATGATGATTGTTACTACTAGAAGATGAATCTTTCTTACTCTTGTTGCTAGATTTTCCTTGTGGCATGTAAGTAGACAAGAGTAAACGATTGGCAATGTAAGAAGAACTTTTCTTCTGAAGATCATCATTGATGGCTTTTAAGAACCATGTTCTTGCTCAAGATTGAGCTTCTCGAAGCATACCTTCTCATGAGTTTTTAAAAGTTCTCAATGATCTTCTAAAGTAGTTTCATGAGCTAACTTAAGAGTGTTTAGTTCTTTAGTTATATGCTCAATATTCTTCTTATCATTGTCATTCATTTCATCTTGATTAGCATGATTAATCGCAATTTCGTCATAGTATTCATCACTAGAGTTGTCAACAAGTAAATCATCATCACCTAGCAAATCATCTTCATCACTATTGAAATCAACATACTCGGGGTGTGATACCTTGGGGCATTTATCCATGAACTTCCAATTCCTTCATTTGGTGACTCAAATATGTCATAGGAGTTGGTTGACACAAGTGCTAGATCGGCAACACCTTCATCTTGAGTATATTCGGAGTCGGAGTGATAACTTCTCTCAGAGTGGTGGTCAGAGTCGGAACTGGATACCCATTCACCAACATGAGCTTGATGTCTTTGTTTTGTGTAGATCCTTGATGACTTGCCCTTCCTTTCTGAATCCTTGCTTCTTCGAGAGGTTCTTTGTTCATATTGATCATCCCTCCTCCTTCTCTCTCTTGGAGGTGATTCTTCCCTTTTGATTCTCCTTTTAGGTAAGTCTTCTCTTCTTTTGTATGGAGCCGTACACTCATTGTAATAGTGTTCATGTCTTCCATAATTGTAGCAATTTCGCTCACGACTAGAAGATCTTTTGTCATTGTAGGACCTTGACTTGGAACTCGTTTCCTTGCTTCTACTCTTGTAGAATTTGTTGAAGTTCTTTACCATGAAGCTCAATTCTTCATTGAAGGCTTGTTTCTCACTTGATGATGTAGGAGCATCACATGAGGCTTTGTAAGCACCACTAGACTTGTTGCGAAGCTCTTCTTTATCCTTGAGTGACATCTCATGAGCAACAATTCTTCCAATGACTTCGGTTGGCTTGAGATCTTTGTAGTTTGGCATCATTTGGATCAAAGTGCACACGGTATCATATTTTCCATTTAAGGCTCTTAGGATCTTCTTGATGATGAATTTGTCGGTCATCTCTTCACTTCCTAAGCCGGTAATCTCATTTGTGATGAGATCAAGCCTAGAGTACATTTCAGCGACACCTTCACCATCCTTCATTTTGAACTTGTCAAGTTGACTTTGAAGCACATCCAACTTGGATTCCTTGATGGAGTCGGTACCTTCGTGCATATCAATCAAAGTATCCCAAATTTCCTTTGCATTCTCAAGACGGCTGATTTTGTTGAATTCTTTACGGCATAATTCGTTGAAGAGGATATTGTAAGCTTGAGCATTGTATTGCAACATCTTCAATAATTCCGCCGTAGCTTCACGATTCAGTTCTCTCCCATTGAAGAATTCACCTTGTAAACCAATACACACAATAGCCCAAACGGCGGGGTTATGTCCAAGAATGTGCATTTTCATCTTAGGTTTCCAACTAGCAAAATTAGTACCATCAAAGTAAGGACCTCTACCGTGGTAATTTCCCTTGCTAGACACCATACTCTCCTAGGTTGTGAAACCAAGGCTATGATCACCAAAGCTATGGAAATCAAGGAAAATGGAGACCAATGCTCTGATACCACTTGTAGGATCGAAAGTATGTCTAGAGGGGGTGATTAGAATACTTGACCAAATAAAAACCTAGCATTTTCCCAATTTTAATTCTTGGCAGATTTTAGCAACTTAGCACTAGTCAAGCAATCAACCTGCACATGCACTAGTCGAGAAATCAACCTACACATGCAATTCTAAAAGTATAGCAGCAGAATGTAAATCATTGTATATGAAGGTAAAGGGAAGGAGTTTGGAGGGAGCAAACGCAATGTGGACACGGAGATTTTTGGCGTGGTTCCGATAGGTGGTGCTATCATACATCCACGTTGATGGAGACTTCAACCCACGAAGGGTAACGGCTGCGTGAGTCCACGGAGGGCTCCACCCACGAAGGGTCCATGAATAAGCAACCTTGTCTATCCCACCATGGCCATCGCCCACGAAGGACTTGCCTCACTTGGGTAGATCTTCATGAAGTAGGCTATCTCCTTGCCCTTACAAACTCCTTGGTTCAACTCCACAATCTTGACGGAGGCTCCCAAGTGACACCTAACCAATCTAGGAGACACCACTCTCCAAAAGGTAATAGATGGTGTTTTGATGATGAACTCGTTGCTCTTGTGCTTCAAATGATAGTCTCCCCAACACTTAACTCTCTCTCACAGATTTGGCTATGGTGGAAAGATGATTTGAGTGGAAAGCAACTTGGGGAAGGCTAGAGATCAAGATTCTTCTGGTTGGAATGGAATGTCTTGGTCTCAACACATGAGTAGGTGGTTCTCTTTCAGAAAATGAATGCAGGAAGTGTAGGCACGTTCTGATGGCTCTCCCCACGAATGAAGAGTGGGTGGAGGGGTATATATAGCCTCCACATAAAATCTAGCCGTTACACACAGATTCTGAAACTCGGTGAGGCCGAATAGTGAAACTCGGCCAGACCGATTCAGTTCAAAATGTGAATGTTAGGCTTTTCGGTTGGACCGACATGATCAACTCGGTGGGACCGATGTGCTAGGGTTAGGGCATAACTTGATCTCAGTGAGACTGATCACATGAACTCGGTGGGACCGATTTCAAAAATAGGAAAACAGAGAGTTGGTCAGGCAAACTCGGTGGGACCGATTCGCTCATTTCGGTGAGACCAAAACGTTACGAAAAGGAAACAGGGAGTTTGCATTGCAAACTCGATGGGGCCAATCGCTCATTGCGGTTAGACTGAAATGTTATAAAGGGAAACAGAGAGTTTGCAATCCCATCTTGGTGACATCGAGATCCCTATCGGTGAAACCGAAGTGATTAGGGTTTGTGGCAGTGTCTATGTCAAATGAACTCAGTGGCGTTGGATAGGTCAAATCGGTGGGGCCTAGTTTGACTTTTAGGTTTAGGACATATGTGGAAATGAGAAAGTGGCTGAGGGTTATAATTGGAGCATATCACTAAGCATTTTGAGCAAGTAAGCCATTGAGCAACACCTCATCCCCTTCTAATAGTATTGGCTATTCCTATGGAATCAATGTGATCTTGGATCACTAAAATGAAAATGTAGAGTCTTGAGCTTGTTGCCAATATATGTCCTTAGCATTTTGAGGGGTCCACATCTCTAGTCCATGCCATGCCAATCATTGAACTTTCTGAAATGATCATCTTGAAAGAGTATTAGTTCAATGAGCTATATGTTGTTAAGAATTACCAAAACCACCCAAGGATTAGTTGCACTTTCAACGGGGTCATGTTCACCCAACCCCCACTCGGAACTGTTCATCCACAACCAACCAACCGGCTCAACTCACCACGTCTCGACTCGTTCCATGTACCGCGCGCGCGGTAGCAACGGTTGTCGGCGTTCTAGATATGGGGGTATCCAGACTTGCCTGCCTGCGGCCCACCACGTGGCTCCATCGACGGCCTGGTACAGCCCAGCTTCTACATCAACAGCTCAAGACCCTCGCGAGGGGCCAAGCCTCGCGAGGCGGACAATGCCAAGACCCCCGAGGGGATCGGCCTCTTCAGGCTGGCTCCCGAGGGGCGGGCAGTTCTATACAACGCGCACCTCACGAGGCTCAGCTGACGTGAGCTGTGACGACCAAGGCCAGGTGGGCGCCAGCGGGCGCAGAGCGCCAGTTTCCTCTTTGGTGCAATTGAGGCAAGCCACAGGCGTGGAGTCCCAAGGAATCATCCAAAGGTTTCCATTCCCGTGCTACAAGACCAAGACCAGCGGGATGGCAGGACGGAGGTCATCACCGAGCCCACCGCAGCGTCATGCCCAGGGGCTTTTCGCAGGCGAAGACTACTTTTGTTAGGATAAGTTGTACTACTTGTCCCCTTTCAAATCCGGCCGTTGTGGGATCCCTTCCCGCCTACATTTCGGAAGAGGACCAAGGCCACTATAAATAGGACTTAGCCACCACCATAGAGGGGGGACGAACGGATCGGATCCATTCTCACCCGAACACCTCACCTCGTGAGGCCAGTTCATCCACTTTACTAGTCCATCCTCAGCCCTTCGAGGCAATCCACCAAACGCTGGAGTATGGTATTACACTGCAAGGTTGCCCGAACCAGGATAAACTGTTGTATCACTGTCCCTTTGAGCTCGTCGCGCTAGGCTTAAGAGCATCGCGAGTAGGCAGGCTGGGTAGGTTGAGATTTCTGCATGCACCCCGAAGTTCGAACCTTTCAAGGGTTTACGGAACCCATAATTCGACATTTGGCGCGCCAGGTAGGGGTGCGTCAGATTTGCTCTTCCATCGATCGATCCACCGTCGCTCCGACAACTCCATGGCCGATGCATGCCGGGCTCGCACTGAGCACCGGGCCACAGTCGCTGCTCGCGTTGCTCAGACGGCACTAGCGGGTGATGGTTGTGCTCGACGTGATCCGTCTCCGGCTGCCAATGCCGCCATGGGCCCTGCCGGCCACGAGCAGCAAGCTTCTTCGCTGCACCCTTCCGCGCGCCGCGGCGGGCGCACTGCCACTCCAGCACTGACCCCAATAGCTTCATCCTCCCACGCGCGTCACGGCCCGGTGAACACGCAGGCCGCTCTGCTCATGGCACGGGAGCTCCTTCGCTACCACCCGGTTGACGAGTTCTATGAGGAATGGCTCGAGCGGATTGCCGAGCACGCCAGCGCAGCTGGGGGGCTCCACTGCACCGGCCCACTCACTGCCCCAGTAGTCGCCTGCCGCGAGCGACGTGGCTCACGGGGCTCCTCCACCTCCGTCCCAGGGCGTCATCATTGAGCCAAGGCATGTGGTGCCATGGCGCGACCCACCGTGCCCGGTGCCTGCTCAGCAGGAGGTGCGCTGCCAAGTGGTGCAGCGGCCTCAAGGGGAGGCGCGCATGCTTCCTGCAGCCCCGCGTCAGGCCCGTGTGCCGCCACAGGAGGTGGCGGTGCGCGTGCACCAGGACCAAGTTCTACCTCCTCGGCGGGCTCCAGTGGCCACCACAGGATGTCACGCGTTCAACTCGGAGCTCCGCAACGTCATCTGGCCGAGCAAGTTCAAGCCTGACCTGCCCCGCCACTACGACGGCACCACTGACCCCACCGAGTTCCTGCAGCTGTACGAGCTGAGCATCGAGGCGACCAGCAGCGACGAGAAGATCATGGCGAACTAGTTCCCTATGGCCCTCAAGGATGGTGTGCATTCTTGGCTCCTAAAACTCCCTGAGGGATCAGTCTCTTCCTGGGAGGAGATGCGTGGCCGCTTCATCACCAACTTCCAGGGCACTCGCGACCGTCCACCGGCCGCGGGTGACCTACGTCGCATCAAGCAGCAGCCAGGAGAGACCCTGCAGAAGTATATCCAGCGCTTCAACAATGTTTACCTCAAGATCCTCAAGGTGTCAGACGAGGCCATCATCTCAGTGTTCACTGATGGCGTCCGTGTTGTCAAGATGAAGGAGGATCTCGCCATCCATGACGACCTCTACACAGCCCTGGAGAATTTCAACATGGCGAATAAGTGTGCAAGGGCTCAGGAGGGGTGCTTCTCCCTCCTCAAGCTCCTTGATGCTGACCCAGAATACAAGAAGGCCAAGGCCAAGGGCGTGAAGCACTAGCGGGCGGCCGTGCTCGGCCGAGCCAGAGATGAAGCTCGGCTGCGACCACCCTGAGTCATCCAAGAGCAACCGACTGTTCTGCATTTTCCACAACGTCCATAGCCACAACACCAACAACTGCCAGGAGCTCAGGGCCCTCCATGACGGGCGCCTCGATCGACGCCCCGAGCACAACGGTCGAGGCTAGGGTCGCAGAGGTGGCCGAGGAGGAGGACACTGGGACGGACGCGACCATCCTCGGGAGGACCGATGGCAGGGCCAACCTCGCGAGGGCCCTGGAGGGAGCAGCCTCGTGAGGAGCACCCTCACGGCAATGCTGGTCTGCCTCCACCACCAAGAAGGAACGAAGATCACCACCAGGACGAGGGGGCTGGGGGCTTCCAGGAGCCTCGAGCCATTGCCTGGATCCTGGGCGGCTCACAGGCCCCAGCTTCTCACCGCATCTTCAAGCAGTTCGCGCACGAGGTGAACGCAGCGCTCCCCAAGCCCGAAGCAACTCGCCCTCTCAGGTGGTCAAAATGCGCCATCACCTTAAGCTCCTCAGACCAACTCAAGTGTGCGGCCACTACCGACGCGCTCACCATGCTCTGCTCTCCCATCATCGCCAACGTGGTTGTCACCAAGACTCTCGTCGATGGTGGAGTGGGGCTCAATGTCCTATCCATTCAATCATTCGACAGACTCCAAGTGTCATACTACCAGCTTCAGCCAACTAAGCTATTTTCAGCAGTGACTGGCAGGTCCACACACCCGATAGGGCAGGCCTGCCTCCCTGTCACCTTCGGTGAATGCAACAACTACCACACCGAGCTCATCGACTTCGACATCACCGACATTCGCCTACCCTACAACGCCATCCTAGGGTACTCGGCACTGGACAAGCTCATGGTAGCAACACACCACGGCTACAACGTCCTCAAGATGCCAGGAAGCAGCGGCGTCATCATGGTCGCATGCCAGGAAAAGGACGCAGTGTGCTCCCTCGAGCGCGCCTTCCAAGCTACAACAATCGAGAGCCCTGAAGATGAGGGTGGTGCCCTCCCTCCTAAGGTCACCCCCAAGACGAAGATGCTGCAGCTGGGTCAGGGATGTCGTGAGGAAGCATCGCCCAAGGACGCCGCACTCAGCCTCGCGTCCCCAAACGGGGCAGCTTCACCCATCGCATAGGAAGGCGCGCCCGGTGCCCCTCTCAGGCTGAGCTTAGGGGCTCTCCTCGGGAGGGCCTCATACCTAGCCAGGGTCACGAGGGAGGCGCTCGAGCACCATGTGGAGGTGCTCTTCAGAGCATGCTTCCCAGGAGAAGGCGTCAGGCAGGAGGCGCCAGGCGTTCAGGAGTTCATCAGCAAGGCAATCAAGGAGATTCAAGAGGCAAGGGTCCTGCAAGGCGATTGTTGCCTACCGCAAGGCGCGGCTCAATGCCCTGGCGAGGGTAAGGAGTTCCGCGTCTGCATGGACATTCCAGGGCTCAACAGGGCCTGAAAGTGCAACTATCCCTAGGTGGTTTTGGTATTTCATAACAACATATAGCTCATTGAGCTAATGCTATTCCAAGACTATTATTTCAGGAAAGCTCAATGAATGGCATGGCATGGATGATGAAAGTGCATCCCTCAAAATACTAAGGACAAAGGATTGGCTCAAGCTCAAAAGCTCAAGACTATTCATTTTACATTTTAGTGATCCAAGATCAGATTGAGTCTATAGGAAAAGCCAATACTATCAAGAAGGGATGAGGTGTTGCTTAATGAGCCTCTTGCTTCATGTGCTTAGTGATATGCTCCAAAACCCTCAACTACTTTCCCACATCCACAAATGACCTAAACCTAAAGCCAAAATCGGTCACACCGATTCTTTCTATCCGGCGCCACCGATTCCAAAAGTCATAGCCACTGCCACAAACCCTAAGCAAATCGGTCTTACCGATAGGGATCTCGGTCTCACCGAGATGGGGTTGCAATCTCTCTGTTTCCCTTCGTAACGTTTCGGTCTAACCGAAGTGAGCGATCGGTCCCACCGAGATTGCAATGTAAACTCTCTGTTTCCTTTTTGTAACATTTCGGTCTCACCGAAAAGAGCAAATCGGTCCCACCGAGTTTACCTGACCAACTCTCTGGAAAGCTTATTACCAAATCGGTCTCACCGAGTTTGTGTAATCGGTCTCACCGAGATTACGTTATGCCCTAACCCTAACCGAATCGGCCTCACCGAGATGCATGTCAGTCCCACCGAAAATCACTAACGGTCACTAGGTTTACTAAATCGGTCCGACCGAGTTTAACGATTCGGTCCCACCGAGTTTGGTAAATTGTGTGTAACGGTTAGATTTTGTGTGGAGGCTATATATACCCCTCCACCTCCTCTTCATTCGTGGAGAGAGCCATCAGACTAAACCTACACTTCCAACTTACCATTTCTGAGAGAGAACCACCTACTCATGTGTTGAGGCCAAGATATTCCATTCCTACCATATGAATCTTGATCTCTAGCCTTCCCCAAGTTGCTTTCCACTCAAACCCTCTTTCCACCAGATCCAAATCCTATGAGAGAGAGTTGAGTGTTGGGGAGACTATCATTTGAAGCACAAGAGCAAGGAGTTCATCATCAACGCACCATTTGTTACTTCTTGGAGAGTGGTGTCTCCTAGATTGGCTAGGTGTCACTTGGGAGCCT
This sequence comes from Triticum aestivum, assembly GCF_018294505.1. Taxonomy (NCBI): domain Eukaryota; kingdom Viridiplantae; phylum Streptophyta; class Magnoliopsida; order Poales; family Poaceae; genus Triticum; species Triticum aestivum. Next base: position 542,046,317 of record NC_057804.1, on the reverse strand, counting down.
CCGACAAGATTGTGGAGTTGAACCAAGGAGTTTGTAAGGGCAAGGAGATCGCCTACTTCGTGAAGATCTACCGCTAGTGAGGCAAGTCCTTCGTGGGCGACGGCCATGGTGGGATAGACAAGGTTGCTACTTCGTGGACCCTTCGTGGGTGGAGCCCTCCGTGGACTCGCGCAGCCGTTACCCTTCGTGGGTTGAAGTCTCCATCAACGTGGATGTACGATAGCACCACCTATCGGAACCACGCCAAAAACATCCGTGTCTCCAATTGCGTTTGAATCCTCCAAACCCTTCCCTTTACTTTCTTGCAAGTTGCATGCTTTAATTTCCGCTGCCTATATACTCTTTGCATGCTTGCTTGAATTGTGTGATGATTGCTTGACTTGTCCTAAGATAGCTAAAATCTGCCAAACTCTAAAATTGGGAAAAGGTTAAGTTTTTAATTGGTCAAGTAGTCTAATCACCCCCCCTCTAGACTTACTTCAAGGTCCTACAAGTGGTATCAGAGCTTTGGTCTCCATTTGCTTTGATTTCCATAGCTTTTGGTGGTCATAGCCTTGGTTTCACAACCTAGGAGAGTATGGCGTCTAGCGAGGGAAATTATCACCGTAGAGGTCCTTACTTTGATGGTACTAATTTTGCTAGTTGGAAGCATAAGATGAAAATGCATATTCTCGGACATAACCCCGCCGTTTGGGCAATTATTTGTATTGGCTTGCAAGGTGAATTCTTTGATGGGAGAGAACCGAACCGTGAAGCGAATGCGGAAGAATTGAAGATGCTGCAATACAACGCTCAAGCCTGTGATATCATCTTCAACGGATTGTGCCCCGAAGAATTCAATAAAATCAGCCGTCTTGAGAATGCAAAGGAAATTTGGGATACTTTGATTGATATGCACGAAGGTACCGAATCCGTCAAGGAATCCAAGTTGGATGTGCTCCAAAGTCAGCTTGACAAGTTCAAAATGAAGGATGGTGAAGGTGTCGCTGAAATGTACTCTAGGCTTGCACTTATCACAAATGAGATTGCCGGCTTAGGGAGTGAAGAGATGACCGACAGATTCATCATCAAGAAGATCCTAAGAGCATTGGATGGAAAGTATGATACCGTGTGCACATTGATCCAAATGATGCCAAACTACAAAAATCTCAAGCCAACAGAAGTCATTGGAAGAATTGTTGCTCATGAGATGTCACTCAAGGATAAGGAGGAACTTCACAACAAGTCAAGTGGTGCTTACAAAGCCTCAAGTGAAGCCCCCACATCATCAAGTGAGAAACAAACCTTCAATGAAGAATTGAGCTTAATGGTGAAGAACTTCAACAAATTCTACAAGAGTAGAAGCAAAGAAAGAAGCTCCAAGTCAAGGTCTTATCATGACAAGAGATCTTCTAGTCGAGAGCGCAATTGCTACAATTGTGGGAAGCCTGGACACTACTCCAATGAGTGTACGGCACCCTACAAAAGAAGAGAAGATTCTCCAAAAAGAAGAAGCAAAAGAGAAGAATCACCACCAAGAGAGAGGAGGAGTAGAGATGATCGTTATGAACGAAGACCCTCACGGAGAAGCAAGGATTCGGAAAGGAAGGACAAGTCATCAAGGAGCTACACAAAACGAAGACATCAAGCTCATGTTGGTGAATGGGTATCCGGCTCCGACTCCGACAATCACTCCGAGAGAAGCTATCACTCCGACTCCGAACATACTCAAGATGAAGGTGTTGCCGGTCTAGCACTTGTGTCAACCAACTCCTACGACATATTTGATTCACCAAATGAAGGAATTGGAAGATGCTTCATGGCCAAAGGTCCAAAGGTAACACATCCTGAGTATGTTGATTTTAATAGTGATGAAGATGACTTGCTTGTGGATGATGATTTACTTGTTGACAACTCTAGTGATGAATACTATGATGAAACGTCAATTAATCATGCTAATCAAACGAATGACAATGATAAGGAGAAAATTGAGCTTCTAACTAAAGAACTAAACACTCTTAAGTTGGCTCATGAAACTATCTTCGAAGATCATCGAGAACTTTTAAGGGCTCATGAGAAGTTACGCTTTGAAAAGCTCAATCTTGAGCAAGAGCATGAGTTCTTAAAGGCAATCAATGATGATCTCCGCAAGAAAAGTTCTTCTTACATTGCCAAGCGTTTACTCTTATCTACTTACATGCCTCAAGTCAAGTCTAGTAACAAGTACAAGAAAGATACTTCCTCTAGTAGTAACAATAATAATGTTAAATCCAATGTTGTTGCTTCTAGTAGTTCTCTTGATTCCACTAATGATTCTCTTAGCCAAGTTACACTTGAGCAAGAAAATAGTTTATTGAAGGGAATTATAGAGAAAGGTGTTTACAAGAGCCTTGCCGGGAGTAAGCAATTCGAGGAAATTGTACGCAAGCAAGGAAGGCACCGGAAGAATCAAGGTGTTGGTTTTGAACGAAAGTTCAACGCCAATGGAGTTGAGTGGGAAGAAGATCAATACCCCAAGACAAAGTTTGTTCCTCAACAAGAGAAGTATGATCCTACTTCCTTCAAGGGGACACAAGCTCAAGATGATCTTCCACCACAAGACCACAAGAACAAAGGCAAGGACAAGCTTCAAGAAGAGATTGATGCATTTGAAGAAGCACCTAAAGCCTCGTTCAAGTGGGTCCCCAAGACTACGTCAAGTTCTACTTCATCAAGTACAACTACAACTCCAAGGATTCCCATCAAGATGATGTGGATCCCGAAGAAGAAGAACTAGAGAGTTCTTGAGGGTGACTCCGCCAACATTCTTCACTCATATCATTTTGGCAAGAACAAGTGCAATCAACTTTCACATCTTGCACTAGTTCAAGGAGTCACAAACCCTCTTGTTGGTAAGGCAAGGGACAAGGTAACCTAATGTTTTCATGGACATCATCTTGTGTGTGCATCACTCTATGTCTATGGATATTCTTGTTTGTTCCTTGTGGGACTAACCCATGTAGGCAAGTTGAAAGTGCAACTCACTCCAAAGGATTGCTCCAAATGATCTACATCAACATTGAGCATCTACATCTTCAACACCTACATGAAGTCATCATCGACAAAACCCAAGGTTAGTTCATCCCTCTAAGGGGGGATCTCACATCTAGGGGGAGCTTAACTCTAAGAATTGAGTCAAAGCAACTCTAATGGTGTGAACACATTAATGCATTATGTAAAAGTGGTAACCCCACTTGAGCTTAAACGATGAGTATGACCTATGATCAAATGTTCTCATTTGACTCCTAAGTCAATATACTCATATATAGATGACCTAGTCATCGCCAATTGTTTGATAGATGCTAGAATTGGTTGTGCATGCTTTGCCACATATTTCATTTGCCATCTTATTGTGTGAGCATGTTGGTGCATATTTTACTCATTCAAGGACATCCACTTGTTGTTTTGTTTGTTTGGATTCTTTTCTTTGTGCCAAGTGGATGGACAAGAATGCCTAAGAACCTTCTTTAGCTATCTATGCTTTTCTCGTCTCAAACTCTATTCATGCTACATCACAAAATTTGATCAAGTCAGATTCGAACCACTCTGTGTGAGGAGCACTCGGAGTCCCCGATTCGTCATAGACTTAAACTTCCAAAACCTCTTAGTGATTCTCGGTCTGACCGATCCTTCCATTTCGGTCCTACCGAGATCATCAAGTTGATCTGAGTTTTCAATCTCGGTGCAACCGATTTGAACTTTTCGGTCTCACCGATTTGCTGTAACTGAACACAGTTATGCATCTCGGTGCCACCGAGTTGTTCCACTCGGTCACACCGACAGGGTCGAGCTATATATAGCCACGGGCAAAATTTTGGAAATTTCTCCGAAACCCTTCGCCCGCGCAACAGCTCGCTCTGCCATCGTGGTCTCCGGATCGTCTCCTCGTCGCCAGCAGCCTCCTGTCGCTGGTCTCCGCCGCCGTCAACGGATTTCGTCCCCGCCGTTGCCGCCGTAGCAAGTCCACCGCCAAGTTAGGGTATGGACTTAATCTTTGTGCTATCCACGTCTGATTCCTGGCACATTGTTTTCATATTGATTCTTGCCACGATTGAAACTCTTCTATCCAGCCAAAGTAGTTCATAGATTAGATGTGATTCAAATTTTTAGGGTTAGGTTTCCGCCGAAACCATCTCGGACCCACCGAGTTGAAAAACTCGGTCTCACCGATTTGGCTTATGCCATTGCACTAGTGACTCTCGGTCTGACCGAGAATTACTAATCGGTGCAACCGATTTGAGGATTCTGTGAAACCCTAGCAGTCTCGGTACCACCGAACTGAAACTCGGTCCAACCGAGATCATCAGTTTAGGTTCCAAAACTGCTTCGGTATCACCGAGTTTGAAAATCGGTGGATCCGAAATGCTTTCTGTGGAAAACTAAGACTGAACTTTTGAGTCATTCTTTTGCAAAAACCTCTGCATTTTGTGATGCTCATCTTTTCTATCTCATCTATAACTCTTCACAGGGTCAGCAGTCAGCTTTTGCAGTATGTCTGATCAAAGTGACAGCCAGAACAGGTCAGAAGAGCAGATGGACTTGAGTGAGGGCACTAGTCCCTCAACTTCAGATGAAGGGAGCAGAAGTACTCCTAGCAATTTGCCTAAGGCTGCAACTAGGCAAAGGAGGAAAAGAACTTCAGATTCAGAGGATGAAGATTACAAAGCTGAGGAAGATGAGGCTACTTCCAAGAAAGTGGTGCTCAAGAAGGAATATGGCTCAGCAAAGGATATAAAGCCAGGCATGAAGATTAAAAGGCCTGCAAGAAGGCAACCTATGCCCAAGGCCAGAGCATCAACTCAACTGCCTGTAAATCCCGATCCCAAAGAGCCAGCTGATGAAAGCAAGAAGAGGAAGGAAAGGGTCAAGAAGACCATGGCCAGAGTTGTTGGGCAACCTTCCATGATGGAAGAGGAAGAGCTTGCTGCACCAGCACCAAAGGCACCAAAGCTTATGGGTGATGCTATTAAATTTGGGGCTGCAACATCTAAGCCCAAGGAAGCACCCAAAGCTGCCCCCAAGGCCAAGTATGCACCAAAGAGGAATACTAGGAGTATTCCAGCTGCTGAGAAGAACAAGGCCCCAGTGTCTGAGGTTGCTGAGGAGGAAGATGAAGAAGGACAGGTTCTAAGGAAGCTCAAGCCAAAGATACCAGACCACAATGATGCCCATCCTGTGGCTGAGGACATGAGAATCAGGAAGGATTCAGGGCTGAGACTATGGAGAATGGCAGATCCATATGCCACAAGGAGAAGAACTGTTGTTGATTACAGGTTCCATACAAAGGAACAGCAGGACTTCTATGAGACAATCTTATTGGACAAGAAGCCCATAGTTTGTGATATGAGGTGGGTTGACTGGAAATTCATCAAGGAAAATGAACAGCACTATCCTGGAGTGCAAGACAGCTTTGTTGCTTGTGGAGTTGCAGATTTTGTTGGGCAAAAGCTCACAAATTGGAATGATGAACTTATCATGCAATTCTACTCCACAGCACATTTTTACCCAGATGGAAGAATTGTTTGGATGTCTGAAGGTACAAGGTACCAATCCACTGTAGAAGAATGGGCAAAACTGATAAATGCCCCAAAGGAAAATGATGATGATCTGGATGTATATGCCAAGAATAAAATGGGACACAATACCATGGCACACATGTACAAGGAGATCCCAGACAAAGCCCTAGAGACTTTCACTTTTGGATCAGTCCATTTTCTGTTGTCAGGGCTGCCTACTATCAATTGGATTCTGAGGCACACTATGTTGCCCATGTCAGGTGACCACAACATGATCATAGGGCATGCCATCAATATGTTGCATTTATTTGATGTGCCACAAAAATTCAAAGTCATGAGCTTGATCATTGAAACAATCAAGAGGACTGCAGCAGATCAGAAGAGGAGCTGTGGATATGCACCTCAGATTCAAGAATTGATAAACTCAAAGATGGGCACAGGAAAATATCAGTTGGATAAGGAACACTTTCCACTTTATCCAGACTTTGAGGACAATGAGGTTGTCATGAATGAGGATGGTCCATCATCAGTTCAAGCTCAGGAGAAGAAGGAGAAGGCAAAGAGGGAGAAGGCTGCCAAGATGCCAACTCAAGAGGAGGCATATGAATATTTCTTGAAAACCAAACAAGCGCAGCTTGGTTACTTGATAGCATCATATCTGAGGATTGAGAAGGGGTTGGCCACCCTAACTCAAAACCAGGAGAGCCTGGAAAGAATCATGGAACAAAAATTCTATGATCTAGATGTCAAGGTAACTGAGATTCGGTCAGTTGTGGAGCAGCTGTAGGATGACATGCAGGAGAGGAAGGGCAAGACTACCACAAATGTGATTGCCAGAGTGCCCACAGCCCAGAGGTCAGTTGCAGTGCCAGTAACAGACACTAGAGCAACAACTTCAGCACCAGCCACTGCCCCTTCAGCTCCAGTGCAACCAGCTTCAGCATCAAATCCAGCACCCTCTACATCAACTGAAGCCTTCGTCCTTGGAGTTATCAGGACACCACCACCAGAAGATCAAGCCTGAGAGTCGATCTAGCACTATGCATTTTCTATGAACTTTTTGGTAACTTGTTGCCGAAGGGGGAGAAAAATGTATAGATCATAGGCTTCGAGAGAGAGAGAGTGTGTTGCTTTTGTTCTCTCTTGCTTTATTTGGTGGTTTTTCAATCTTTGTTTGCTTTTGGTTGAGATACTATGCTTGTGAGACATTGATGATCATGTGTTTGATCATAAGCTACACTTATGCATGCTTGATATTATCCTATCTATCTTATGTGATCACTCACTATGCTTGGTGATGAGTGCATGTATTCATTGTTTATTATTTTGAGCGCTCCACCAAGATGTATGTGACATGGAAGAGTAACCCATGAGCCTAATTCATTGTGCATTTGCAGTCCAAAGCAAATCTAAAACTATGCACAAATTTAGGGGGAGCTCTTGCTTATCACATACTTCTCAAAGCGACGATGTTATTTAAATTTTATTATCATTTGTCGAAGCTTTGATCTATATGTTGTCATCAATTACCAAAAAGGGGGAGATTGAAAGTGCAACTATCCCTAGGTGGTTTTGGTAATTCATAACAACATATAGCTCATTGAGCTAATGCTATTCCAAGACTATTATTTCAGGAAAGCTCAATGAATGGCATGGCATGGATGATGAAAGTGGATCCCTCAAAATACTAAGGACAAAGGATTGGCTCAAGCTCAAAAGCTCAAGACTCTTCATTTTACATTTTAGTGATCCAAGATCACATTGAGTCTATAGGAAAAGCCAATACTATCAAGAAGGGATGAGGTGTTGCTTAATGAGCCTCTTGCTTCATGTGCTTAGTGATATGCTCCAAAACCCTCAACTACTTTCCCACATCCACAAATGACCTAAACCTAAAGCCAAAATCGGTCACACCGATTCTTTCTATCCGGCGCCACCGATTCCAAAAGTCATAGCCACTGCCACAAACCCTAAGCAAATCGGTCTTACCGATAGGGATCTCGGTCTCACCGAGATGGGGTTGCAATCTCTCTGTTTCCCTTCGTAACGTTTCGGTCTAACCGAAGTGAGCGATCGGTCCCACCGAGATTGCAATGTAAACTCTCTGTTTCCTTTTTGTAACATTTCGGTCTCACCGAAAAGAGCAAATCGGTCCCACCGAGTTTACCTGACCAACTCTCTGGAAAGCTTATTACCAAATCGGTCTCACCGAGTTTGTGTAATCGGTCTCACCGAGATTACGTTATGCCCTAACCCTAACCGAATCGGTCTCACCGAGATGCATGTCAGTCCCACCGAAAATCACTAACGGTCACTAGGTTTACTAAATCGGTCCGACCGAGTTTAACGATTCGGTCCCACCGAGTTTGGTAAATTGTGTGTAACGGTTAGATTTTGTGTGGAGGCTATATATACCCCTCCACCTCCTCTTCATTCGTGGAGAGAGCCATCAGACTAAACCTACACTTCCAACTTACCATTTCTGAGAGAGAACCACCTACTCATGTGTTGAGGCCAAGATATTCCATTCCTACCATATGAATCTTGATCTCTAGCCTTCCCCAAGTTGCTTTCCACTCAAACCCTCTTTCCACCAGATCCAAATCCTATGAGAGAGAGTTGAGTGTTGGGGAGACTATCATTTGAAGCACAAGAGCAAGGAGTTCATCATCAACGCACCATTTGTTACTTCTTGGAGAGTGGTGTCTCCTAGATTGGCTAGGTGTCACTTGGGAGCCTCCGACAAGATTGTGGAGTTGAACCAAGGAGTTTGTAAGGGCAAGGAGATCGCCTACTTCGTGAAGATCTACCGCTAGTGAGGCAAGTCCTTCGTGGGCGACGGCCATGGTGGGATAGACAAGGTTGCTACTTCATGGACCCTTCGTGGGTGGAGCCCTCCATGGACTCGCGCAGCCGTTACCCTTCGTGGGTTGAAGTCTCCATCAACATGGATGTACGATAGCACCACCTATCGGAACCACGCCAAAAACATCCGTGTCTCCAATTGCGTTTGAATCCACCAAACCCTTCCCTTTACTTTCTTGCAAGTTGCATGCTTTAATTTCCGCTGCCTATATACTCTTTGCATGCTTGCTCGAATTGTGTGATGATTGCTTGACTTGTCCTAAGACAGCTAAAATCTGCCAAACTCTAAAATTGGGAAAAGGTTAAGTTTTTAATTGGTCAAGTAGTCTAATCACCCCTCCCTCTAGACTTACTTCAAGGTCCTACAGGGCCGCATCTCGGCAGCTTTTCTGGCCATCTCGAGTCGGTCGATGTGAGGATCCACCCACAGCTACGTCTGCATGCCCTTCGACCTGCCTGAAGGAAATATGCCCTAGAGTCAATAATAAAGTTATTATTTATTTCCTTATATCATTATAAATGTTTATTATTCATGCTAGAATTGTATTAACCGGAAACATAATACATGTGTGAATACATAGACATCCATAGTGTCACTAGTATGCCTCTACTTGACTAGCTCGTTTATCAAAGATGGTTATGTTTCCTAGCCATGGACAAATGAGTTGTCATTTGATTACCGGGATCACATCATTAGGAGAATGATGTGATTGACATGACCCATTTCGTTAGCTTAGCACTTGATCGTTTCGTATGTTGCTATTGCTTTCTTCATGACTTATACATGTTCCTATGACTATGATATTATGCAACTCCCGTTTACCGGAGGAACACTTTGTGTGCTACCAAATGTCACAACCGGTTTTCCGGGTAATAAATTTCCAGAAAAGACCGTCGTGCTCATCAGCCCCAGGATTACTGTTAGCTGATGAGGCTCCAACTTGATACAGAAATTCCAAGCAGAATACAACATATGTAGTACAAGACCATTCTGGCCTGTGAGTACAACAAATGGTTTCTAGTGGTTGATGGCGGAAGCGGGTTGTGAAACATCAGTGTCTATGGGACTCCATTTCCCACAGGAACAGCTGACCAGGTTAACTCCTATCTTCGCAAGGCTGCTATCTCCATTACTTAGGTTCCGGGGCTGTCATCGCGTCGCTCCTCTTTGTGCAAGAAAATCTGGCCAAGACAATAGCCAGGGACAAGCCAGTGAGTACTTTGAATGTACTCGCAAACATTATGAACACAGGTATAATATAACAATGATGTGCTGAAAATATTTTATGCTCATGACGTCAGTCACAAAAGATAAATAAATCTCGGATGCGTGCAAGCAAGTTATTTATAAAATTGCAATAACATAGTAGTATTAAAATTTATGAAATAAATAACAAGCAAAGCCACAGTCGGGCGTCTGAGCGACACCACATGAAGGGCTTTAAAAGAAATGCCACAGTCGGGCGTCTGAGCGATACCACATAAAGGGCTTTAAAAGAAATGCCACAGTCGGGCGTCTGAGCGACACCACATAAAGGGCTTTAAAAGAAATGCCACAGTCGGGCGTCTGAGCGACACCACATAAAGGGCTTTAAAAGAAATGCCACAGTCGGGCGTATGAGCGACACCACATAAAGGGCTTTAAAAGAAATGCCATAGTCGGGCGTCTGAGCGACACCACATAAAGGGCTTTAAAAGAAATGCCACAGTCGGGCGTCTGAGCGACACCACATAAAGGGCTTTAAAAGAAATGCCACAGTCGGGCGTCTGAGCGACACCACATAAAGGGCTTTAAAACAAATGCCACAGTCGGGCGTCTGAGCGACACCACAAAAAGGGCTTTAAAAGAAATGCCACAGTCGGGCGTCTGAGCGACACCACATAAAGGGCTTTAAAAGAAATGCCACAGTCGGGCGTCTGAGCGACACCACAAAAAGGGCTTTAAAAGAAATGCCACAGTCGGGCGTCTGAGCGACACCACACAAAGGGATTTAAAATAAACAATCATAGTTAATATCCCGGAGGTAGAACCATCCTAGAGATACTCGATATTAACAATAATATCACGGGTTAGTCAACAATAATAATAATCATAGTTATCACAAGTCACAAGTACTAATTCCAGTTCTGGTTAACATTTTCACCTCCAAAGACCGACACTAAGACCGACACCTGACCCATCCCAGACTGTAATCCTTAAGCATGGACACGACTATTCGAATAGGTTTATTCTCTGCAGAGGGTGTACTCTTTACCCACGAGTAACGGATTTCTTTTGTCCATCGGGACTAATTCCGTCTACGGTCTTTTTGTTGAAAACACACCTAACTTGCACACACCAGCTTAACTCACACGTGTCTGGAATCACCCACGACACCTGTCAAGCAAACTCTAAGTGGGGAGGCTACAACCTCGCGTAGCATGGGATCAAATTTATATCGCGCGCTCTAAAGGGTGGCCTCCCCTCTCGGTCCCAACCGGAAACACCCATGCCCCCGGACCAGGTGGTCTGCCTACCAGCTACAACCGGTATCTTCCACCATGGCCTCTCTGTACGGTGTGTGCTAGAAAGAGGTTGACAACTTACTGAACCGTACTCTACTTGCTGTAGAGACGAGTGGTAGTATGAAACAAGTATGGGGGTTACTGGAACAAGACTCGATCTACGGTCGACTCAGGAGGTTTAAGTATTCCCTGCATGGTTAGTATAACGAATATATTTCATCCAACAGAGTCACCGCTCATATCACCTTACCATGCCATACCAGACATAACCGTCCCGACGGAGACCGGCGACAAACTCATGCCTACCCAAGGCAGAGGTTTTCCCGGGTTCCTGCCGGTATGCATGCAAGGCACATGAGGGTGATTATCATCACAAGTGTGTTCATTTCCAACAGCATGGAAATCACTAATATGCACTCATGCATATGATCATACTACATGAAATAACAAGTCCTTCGAAATGCGGTGGTGTTATAAATGTATCAACGATCACACCAAAAAATATTATGCCGGGATTCAGAATGCTTGCCTTCAATGTGGTGCCTTCAATGTGCACTCCAAAACTTGAAACATTTCTCCTCTCTTCAAAAATCCTATTTTAGCAATATAAAAGAATTAACACACAAAATAAAAACAGCACCAAAAGTTGTTCTGAAATTTTTTCAAATAAATCTTAAAATAAACTAGGTGAAATTTGAGATAGGTAGGAAAAAGAATCATTTCATTTGGAGTTGTATTTAAAAAGTTATAGCCAGTCAGAGTTCTGGTCAAAATCTGTTATTTAAATAAAACAAAAAAGAAAACGTTTCGGAGGGGAATACGCTTTCGGAGCGGGGGAAACGTACTGGGGGATTACGCCTTCACTTAATCCCACGTGGACAGGCACGGGGTCGCTGACAGTGGGTCCAGAGAGTCCCACTAGTCAGGTTTGACTAGTCTCTCTTTCCCCCTCCTTCCCCTGTGCCGAGCGGAGGCGGAGCTCAGGCGATCGTCGCCGGCGACTGGCAGCTCTTCGCGGGGCCCCGAGGGCGGGGATGGATGCGCCACTCCAGTGCGGTCCTCCCGGTGGTTGCCAGGCCAGTGGGGACGGAGGGAGCTACCGGCGGCGAGCTTGGCGGCGGAGGAGGCTTCGGGGGCGGAGTGAAAATTCTCCCGCAGTGAGCCCCGATCGAAATCGAGTAGTGGGAAAGGTTCATGGGAGGATGAGGAAGCTCTTGGTGGAGAGAACGGAGAGGGGGAGGCCCTGGTGGTGCCGAATTGGCCAGGGCAGTGGTGGCGGCCGCAGTTGCCGGAGGTGGGGAAGAAGACCTCCCCGGGTCGATTGGCTGCCATAGGAGAACTAGGGGAGCATTCTAAGGTTGCCTGTGTGCTCGGGGAAGCTCGGGGGCCTCCTTTTATAGCTCGTCGAGGTCGGTTCCACGGCGGCCAGATAAGCTCTCCGGCGAACTGCCTCTCTGTAGCTTGCAGGGCAACGTGGCGTGGCTGGGGATGACGGCAGGAGCTAGCGGATGAGTGGGCACTGCTCCAAGGGCGAGCTGGCGAGCGGAGGTGGTTTTGGCGGCGCCGACCGTGGCAGAGGCGCGCTGCGGACGCCGGTGTGCCGCCAAAAGCTCTGTCTGTGTTGCTGTAGGCTGCCAGGGCGGCTTGGCGCGTTGCTGCGAGGAGGGGAGCGCGTGGCGTGGTGCTGCAGAGCGGGCCAAAACCAGGGGGGCCAGCGTGTCGGCTCGGCGCACGTGCGTGCCAAACGCACGCTCTGCTCGCGCCCTGGGCGTGCACGGGATGTGCTCGACGTAATGCCAGAGCATGCTACAGAGCTTGGGTGAGGCTGGCATTTAGCAGATCTAGGTTAGGAGTAACGGGGAGTCTAGTGGACATGCTTGTTTGATCAAAGGTGCAAGCTCACAGTGCAATGCCAAAACTCATGTCAAAACTGGTCATGCTCTCCAGGTGTTTGACAAAATGCCACAGGCACCTAGGCTCTTCTTGGAGGGGCCAAATTCTCCAGATCAGGGTCTCCTTAGATGTACAAGAGGGTGGTGAGGTTAGTTTGTGAAAAGCACAAACTTGTTAGTGCAAGTTTTGCAAAACTACATTTCTGGACAGGAAATAAATGACATTATTTCATGAACCAAAATTAATCCAATGGTTGCATGCTCCTGGATTTAGGGGTTTGGTAGGGCTGTCTACAAGTAGGAGAAAACACAAGATCATTGGAGCAAAAAAAATAGGGTTGCAGTAGAAATCACAGGGCTGGACCAGAATGAAAACAAGGTTGATTCACTCAAAATTTTCAAAGAACAGCACTAGGTTTTTGCACAAAGTGGAATAATATGCTCCTACTGACCTCCCCTAATTTTGGTAGAAGTTTTAAAGAAATATTTAAATAGGTTGCAGTGTAAAATTGCCCACTGGACCAGATTTGAAAACTTGGTGTAGAACTCAAAATATCCAATGAATGAAATATATTATTGCACAAAAGTGATTTACAGACATCACATGATATCTCCAAATTTTGGTGAAATTTTTAGTTAAATATATCAAAAGGTTGTAGTTCAAAATGAGCTCCAAATTTTAAAACAACTCATTTTAATGAATAAAGTTCAGGGTGAAATAATTTTATAAATAAATCTCCTGATTGAGAGATGTTTTTTAAATGAGAGGCAAAATAAGTCCAATATGTTTTGGAAGGATCCACTTGGGAAAAACTCCTTAATATTAAAAGAAAAGTTTTGAAATCAACAGGGATATTCTTGCAGGCAAAAATTTTAAACTCTTGGCAAAATTTTAATAACTAAAACCTGGTTAAACTTTTGGGGTGTTACAATACTACCCCCCTTAAGAAAAAATCTCGTCCTCGAGATTTGCTAAAAGCCGTGTTAAGAAAATATTACGCAATAAAGATGTGGCTTTAGTGAGAGGGCAATAAGTGGTGAAAAAATCACAGTGTGAAAACTGGTGCTGCGTGGAAGAGTCTACGGTTTGGGACAAAATCGTGAGATTTCTACGCTGGATATAAATTTAGAATAACTCCTAAATTTAGATATACGCTGGTCGTACCCGAGAGCACAGTGCTCCCTCTGGCTGACAGGTGGACCCGGGGTCCACTGTCAGTCTCCTCTTCTCCCTCTGGTTCTCTCTTCTTCCTCTCTCCCGCGCGCTTTCTCGCGCTTTCTCCATCGGCGATGCCTAGCGCGTAGGGCATCTAGGCCGTACCGTGGTAGCGCGCGGCGTGCTAGCTGCCGGTGCAGCGTGCACTCACCTCGCGGGCCAGCGCGCTGTCGGCACTGCTCGCGGATTCGACTCCGAACACCGGCGATCGGCGACGAGCGGCGTTGGTGGACTTCGCCCACCGTACACCGAGCTCGAGCTATAAAAACGGCCGGGGTGCCTCTCTCTTCTTCCTCACACCTGGCCTCACTTCTCCTCCTCCTTCTTTCTCCATTACTGCTTACAGAAGCTCGGGTGAGGCTCTAATGGCGGAGGCGATGCCGGACTGGTTTGTGACCCTGATATTTGGAGGGCTGGCGACACTACTGGGGCTCTCTGTGCTCCTGTGCGCGATGATCCTCGACGAGTGTCGCGACGCTGCGGCTCGGGTGTTGGCTCTCTGCGGTGGTGGTGATCATGAGGAGTAGATGGGGTGTGCCGGGTGCTAACTGTTGTTAGGGGGTGATTACCTGGATGCAACACTATTGCAAAGTTTTGCAAACAGTGTATGTGTCCGAATGATTATGGTTGTGAGTCTGCTGCGTGGTGCTGTGTGAAATTAAATAATCCACGTCGTGAGAAGGGGCAGGTGTAGCAACTCAGGGAAAAGAAATCTCACTCCAGGATTTTGCGAGGGAAAAACAGTTAATTTAAAGGAGCATAAACCACAACAAAAACTACACACATTTGTAGAAGCCAAATAATTGACTCGTCGTACAAACTCAGGGTATCACGCATAAGTCACACACATAAATAAATGTTGCAATAATGAACACCGCAGCGATGTTCTAAAATGGAAACGGCAACTGGACGGGGTCCTAATAAAATGTCTCTGGTACTGGGATACACTCCTCTTCTATCGGAGACAGTGGATTGACCAGTCGATGTATGCGTCTCTCCGGGTCGGGTCTCAGTGATCTGCCGATGGCAATCTGAGGACTTAAATCTACGAGGCTCTGGAGATTATCCATCACTCGCTGGTCCAAATGCTCTTGAGTAATGATGTACTGGATAAGGTTGGCTAGCACTGGGTCTCTCTCAATGCGTCCACCAGGAAAAGATGTTACTTCTCCGGGTGCTGCACGGCTCTAAAAGTAATAATATCCTCGTTCGCGGGCATAGGGTACAGCGGATCGAAGGTGAGCAATCGCTTCTTTCGCAGCAGCTTCTATGGCCAGGTGTGGGGTTGGCATAGATTTCCCCACGAAGGAAACTTCCGTTGGATCTTGGTTGGGGTCTACAGGAGGAATGTGTACTGCTGCCCAATATTCCGAGGTGGATGGGGTGATCCTTGATTTGAACAGCTCGTACTGAGGTGGCTGGGTAGAACCCATGGTACCGCGGGTAAAATCCCACAATATTTTGACAAAGCTACCTGGGGTTGCATCTGGGGTTCTCAGATGAATGCTGGGGCTCGGCATGACAGGAAAAAGTTGTGAGTGTGGTGCACAAAGTGAGGGTTGCTGGGTAAGGTCACAAGGTGGCCTTTATATAGCAATGGAGCCGGATCGTTTTACCACGGTGAAAGGTAATAAATTTGCCAGCTTAGCTCCAAAGGTCAGGTCAGTGTCAGAGATGCACATATCTCATAAAGAGACGTGTTACTGTGGTTGTCGTCGGGTTGGTTTTGGTAGTTGTGCCCGGAAAAATATGCAACTATGCGCTGACCAAAAATGCAAGGCTACTATTAAAACAGAGGCACAACGACAGGCTGCGTCAATATACACGGTCGCACGATTACAAAGTGAGGATACACTGAGACTCGGTACTACTCGTACGGCTTAGTCTACCTCATTTATGTCTAAACGGGCGTGCCTGGTGGATGTCGAGGCTTCTCCACATGTCTCACTGCCGGGATTAGTCGGAGATGGCGGAGGAACTGCAGGGTCGGGGTAGTGATGATGACCATCGCGGGGATTGTTGGCCACAACCCCGTTGGAGTGTGCTCCCAATATGCGACGAAGCACCTCTGGGGTTATCGCAGCACCTTGGCTGATGGCTGGGGCAGGCCTCAGGGACTCGATCGGGTGTCCAAACAGCACGACTGGGTTGTCGGCGTTGGGCTCGTTCTCTTCTCTCGCCGGGGCTCGACGAACCAGCTCTCCACGAGCTGCGATTAGATCAATAGTGATCTGGTCGAACAGTGCCTCTAGTGCACTTACATAGCGCACTAGGTGCAACAATGCGGGGTCCGTCTCGTGATCTCCGTTGGCAACTTGGGGTGGTCTACCATACCCTTCACGTCTAGGGTAGTAGTGGAACGAGCGACAGTTTACTCTGGGCGACAAGTGCCTGAGATGAACTGTAGCTTCTCGAGCGGCTAGCTGGATGGCTTGTGGCTCGAAGGAAGTTGTTCTTCTGGTGAACCTGTAGGGGCGCTCGGGTGACAGTCCCCTACCGTAGATGTGCACAGTGGCCCAAAATTGACGGTCTTCACCGCTCATGGGTCCTTGGTACACAACAAATTCTGGTGGCTCTTCTAACGCATAGGCACGACGGGTGAGGTTTGCGAGTATGGTCACAAAACCTCCAAGGTTGGTTGCTGTGGTTTCATTGTGCACGACAGGGCCAGGCATTGTGGCTCGGTTTGGGTAGAGGCTGTGATGTGCTGTGTTGGGACTAGTGTGCCCCTTTTTATAGGAAAAAGGGGACGGAGTCTTCCTTCGCACGCTTGCGAGAAAGGACTATTTAGGGGCCGGTCACTGGCGCATGAGTGACAGGTTAGGTTGATAGGTTGGGCACCGACTGCCAAAAAGGTGTTGGGTCACTGTGTGGCTATCTTGCACGAGAAGCTTGGCTGGGGTTTGGTTATGGTTTGGTGGGTTGGTTTGCCTAAGTTTATAGACCTGGCTAAGATAGGATTAGCCAATGGTCAGCCTGGCTCCGATACCAAGTCTGTCACGACCGGTTTTTCGGCTAATAAATTTCCAGAAAAGACCGTCGTGCTCATCAGCCCCAGGATTACTGTTAGCTGATGAGGCTCCAACTTGATACAGAAATTCCAAGCAGAATACAACATATGTAGTACAAGACCATTCTGGCCTGTGAGTACAACAAATGGTTTCTAGTGGTTGATGGCGGAAGCGGGTTGTGAAACATCAGTGTCTATGGGACTCCATTTCCCACGGGAACAGCTGACCAGGTTAACTCCTATCTTCGTGAGGCTGCTATCTCCATTACTTAGGTTCCGGGGCTGTCATCGTGTCGCTCCTCTTCGTGCAAGAAAATCTGGCCAAGACAATAGCCAGGGAGAAGACAGTGAGTACTTTGAATGTACTCGCAAACATTATGAACACAGGTATAATATAACAATGATGTGCTGAAAATATTTTATGCTCATGACGTCAGTCACAAAAGATAAATAAATCTCTGATGCGTGCAAGCAAGTTATTTATAAAATTGCAATAACATAGTAGTATTAAAATTTATGAAATAAATAACAAGCAAAGCCACAGTCGGGCGTCTGAGCGACACCACATAAAGGGCTTTAAAAGAAATGCCACAGTCGGGCGTCTGAGCGACACCACATAAAGGGCTTTAAAAGAAATGCCACAGTCGGGCGTCTGAGTGAAACCACATAAAAGGCTTTAAAAGAAATGCCACAGTCGGGCGTCTGAGCGACACCACATAAAGGGCTTTAAAAGAAATTCCACAGTCGGGCGTCTGAGCGACACCACATAAAGGGCTTTAAAAGAAATGCCACAGTCGGGCGTCTGAGCGACACCACATAAAGGGCTTTAAAAGAAATGCCACAGTCGGGCGTCTGAGCGACACCACATAAAGGGCTTTAAAAGAAATGCCACAGTTGGGCGTCTGAGCGACACCACATAAAGGGCTTTAAAAGAAATGCCACAGTCAGGCGTCTGAGCGACACCACAAAAAGGGCTTTAAAAGAAATGCCACAGTCGGGCGTCTAAGCGACACCACATAAAGGGCTTTAAAAGAAATGCCACAGTCGGGCGTCTGAGCGACACCACAAAAAGGGCTTTAAAAGAAATGCCACAGTCGGGCGTCTGAGCGACACCACACAAAGGGCTTTAAAATAAACAATCATAGTGAATATCCCGGAGGTAGAACCATCCCAGAGATACTCGATATTAACAATAATATCACGGGTTAGTCAACAATAATAATAATCATAGTTATCACAAGTCACAAGTAGTAATTCTAGTTCTGGTTAACATTTTCACCTCCGAAGACCGACACTAAGACCGACACCTGACCCATCCCAGACTGTAATCCTTAACCATGGACACGGCTATTCGAATAGGTTTATTCTCTTCAGAGGGTGTACTCTTTACCCACGAGTAACGGATTTCTTTTGTCCATCGGGACTAATTCCGTCTACGGTCTTTTTGTTGAAAACACACCTAACTTGCACACACCAGCTTAACTCACACGTGTCTGGAATCACCCACGACACCTGTCAAGCAAACTCTAAGTGGGGAGGCTACAACCTCGCGTAGCATGGGATCAAATTTATATCGCGCGCTCTAAGGGGTGGCCTCCCCTCTCGGTCCCAACCGGAAACACCCATGCCCCCGGACCAGGTGGCCTGCCTACCAGCTACAACCGGTATCTTCCACCATGGCCTCTCTGTACGGTGTGTGCTAGAAAGAGGTTGACAACTTACTGAACCGTACTCTACTTGCTGTAGAGACGAGTGGTAGTACGAAACAAGTATGGGGGTTACTGGAACAAGACTCGATCTACGGTCGACTCAGGAGGTTTAAGTATTCCCTGCATGGTTAGTATAACGAATATATTTCATCAAACAGAGTCACCGCTCATATCACCTTACCATGCCATACCAGACATAACCGTCCCGACGGAGACCGGCGACAAACTCATGCCTACCCAAGGCAGAGGTTTTCCCGGGTTCCTGCCGGTATGCATGCAAGGCACATGAGGGTGATTATCATCACAAGTGTGTTCATTTCCAACAGCATGGAAATCACTAATATGCACTCATGCATATGATCATACTACATGAAATAACAAGTCCTTCGAAATGCGGTGGTGTTATAAATGTATCAACGATCACACCAAAAAATATTATGCCGGGATTCAGAATGCTTGCCTTCAATGTGGTGCCTTCAATGTGCACTCCAAAACTTGAAACATTTCTCCTCTCTTCAAAAATCCTATTTTAGCAATATAAAAGAATTAACACACAAAATAAAAACAGCACCAAAAGTTGTTCTGAAATTTTTTCAAATAAATCTTAAAATAAACTAGGTGAAATTTGAGAGAGGTAGGAAAAAGAATCATTTCATTTGGAGTTGTATTTAAATAGTTATAGCCAGTCAAAGTTCTGGTCAAAATCTGTTATTTAAATAAAATAGAAAAGAAAACGTTTCGGAGGGGAATACGCTTTCGGAGCGGGGGAAACGTACTGGGGGGATTACGCCTTCACTTAATCCCACGTGGACAGGCACGGGGTCACTGACAGTGGGTCCAGAGAGTCCCACTAGTCAGGTTTGACTAGTCTCTCTTTCCCCCTCCTTCCCCTGTCCCGAGCGGAGGCGGAGCTCAGGCGTTCGTCGCCGGCGACTGGCAGCTCTTCGCGGGGCCCCGAGGGCGGGGATGGATGCGCCACTCCAGTGTGGTCCTCCCGGTGGTTGCCAGGCTGGTGGGGACAGAGGGAGCTGCCGGCGGCGAGCTTCGCGGCGGAGGAGGCTTCGGGGGCGGAGTGAAAATTCTCCCGCAGTGAGCCCCGATTGAAATCGAGTAGTGGGAAAGGTTCACGGGAGGATGAGGAAGCTCTTAGTGGAGAGAACGGAGAGGGGGAGGCCCTGGTGGTGCCGAATTGGCCAGGGCAGTGGTGGCGGCCGCAGTTGCCGGAGGTGGGGAAGAAGACCTCCCCGGGTCGATTGGCTGCCATAGGAGAACCAGGGGAGCATTCTAAGGTTGCCTGTGTGCTCGGGGAAGCTCGGGGGCCTCCTTTTATAGCTCGTCGAGGTCGGTTCCGCGGCGTCCGGATAAGCTCTCCGGCGAACCGCCTCTCTGTAGCTTGCAGGGCAACGTGGCGTGGCTAGGGATGACGGCAGGAGCTAGCGGACGAGTGGGCAGTGCTCCAAGGGCGAGCTGGCGAGCGGAGGTGGTTTTGGCGGCGCCGACCGTGGCAGAGGCGCGCTGCGGACGCCGGTGTGCCGCCAAAAGCTCTGTCGGCGTTGCTATAGGCTGCCAGGGCGGCTTGGCGCGTTGCTGCGAGGAGGGGAGCGCGTGGCGTGGTGCTGCAGAGCGGGCCAAAACCAGGGGGGCCAGCGTGTCGGCTCGGCGCACGTGCGTGCCAAACGCACGCTCTGCTCGCGCCCTGGGCGTGCACGGGATGTGCTCGATGTAATTCCAGAGCATGCTACAGAGCTTGGGTGAGGCTGGCATTTAGCAGATCTAGGTTAGGAGTAACGGGGAGTCTAGTGGACATGCTTGTTTGATCAAAGGTGCAAGCTCGCAGTGCAATGCCAAAACTCATGTCAAAACTGGTCATGCTCTCCAGGTGTTTGACAAAATACCACAGGCACCTAGGCTCTTCTTGGAGGGGGCAAATTCTCCAGATCAGGGTCTCCTTAGATGTACAAGAGGGTGGTGAGGTTAGTTTGTGAAAAGCACAAACTTGTTAGTGCAAGTTTTGCAAAACTACATTTCTGGACAGGAAATAAATGACATTATTTCATGAACCAAAATTAATCCAATGGTTGCATGCTCCTGGATTTAGGGGTTTGGTAGGGCTGTCTACAAGTAGGAGAAAACACAAGATCATTGGAGCAAAAAAAATAGGGTTGCAGTAGAAATCACAGGGCTGGACCAGAATGAAAACGAGGTTGATTCACTCAAAATTTTCAAAGAACAGCACTAGGTTTTTGCACAAAGTGGAATAATATGCTCCTACTGACCTCCCCTAATTTTGGTAGAAGTTTTAAAGAAATATTTAAATAGGTTGCAGCGTAAAATTGCCCACTGGACCAGATTTGAAAACTTGGTGTAGAACTCAAAATATCCAATGAATGAAATATATTATTGCACAAAAGTGATTTAGAGACATCACATGATATCTCCAAATTTTGGTGAAATTTTTAGTTAAATATATCAAAAGGTTGTATTTCAAAAAGAGCTCCAAATTTTAAAACAACTCATTTTAATGAATAAAGTTCAGGGTGAAATAATTTTATAAATAAATCTCCTGATTGAGAGATGTTTTTTAAATGAGAGGGAAAATAAGTCCAATATGTTTTGGAAGGATCCACTTGGGAAAAACTCCTTAATATTAAAAGAAAAGTTTTGAAATCAACAGGGATATTCTTGCAGGCAAAAATTTTAAACTCTTGGCAAAATTTTAATAACTAAAACCTGGTTAAACTTTTGGGGTGTTACACCAAACGTCACAACCTAACTGGGTGATTATAAAGGAGCTCTACGGGTGTCTCCGAAGGTACATGTTGGGTTGGCGTATTTCGAGATTAGGATTTGTCACTCCGATTGTCGGAGAGGTATCTCTGGCCCTCTCGGTAATGCACATCACTATTAGCCTTGCAAGCAATGTGACTAATGAGTTAGTTGCAAGATGATGTATTACGGAACGAGTAAAGAGACTTGCCCGTAACGAGATTGAACTAGGTATTGGATACCGACGATCGGATCTCGGGTAAGTAACATACCGATGACAAAGGGAACAACGTATGTTGTTATGCGGTCTGACCGATAAAGATCTTCGTAGAATATGTGGGAGCCAATATGAGCATCCAGGTTCCGCTATTGGTTATTGACCAGAGACGTGTCTCGGTCATGTCTACATAGTTCTCGAACCCGTAGGGTGCGCATGCTTAACATTACGATGACAGTTTTATTATGAGTTTATATGTTTTGATGTACTGAAGGTTGTTCGGAGTCCCGGATGTGATCCCGGACATGACGAGGAGTCTCGAAATGGTCGAGACATAAAGATTGATATATTGGAAGCCTATATTTGGATATCGGAATCGTTCCGGGAGAAACCGGGATTTTTCCGGAGTACCGGGAGGTTACCGGAACCCCCCCCCCCCCCGGGGGGGGGTTGTTGGGCCTACATGGGCAATGAGGGAGAAGAGGAGGGCCGGCCAGGGCAGGCCGCGCGCCCCCTCCCCCTAGTCCGAATAGGACAAGGAAGGGGGGGCGCCGCCCCCCTTTCCTCTTTCCCCTCCCTCCTTTCCTTGTCCACCAAGGCAAGAGGGGGGAGTCCTACTCCCGGTGGGAGTAGGACTCCTCCAGGCGCACCCCTATGGGGCCGGCCGCACCTCCCCCCTCCCTCCTTTATATACGGGGGCAGGGGGCACCTCTAGACACAAAAGTTTATCTTCGTGATCGTTCCTTAGCCGTGTGCGGTGCCCCCCTCCACCATATTCCACCTCGGTCATATCATTGCGGTGCTTAGGCGAAGCCCTGCGTCGGTAGAACATCATCATCGCCACCACGCCATTGTGCTAACGGAACTCGTCCCCGACACCCTGCTGGATCGGAGTCCGGGTATTGTCATCGAGCTGAACGTGTGCTGAACTCGGAGGTTCCATACGTTCGGTGCTTGGATCGGTCGGATCGTGAAGACGTACGACTACATCAACCGCGTTGTCATAACGCTTCCGCTTTCGGTCTACGAGGGTACGTGGACACACTCTCCCCTCTCGTTGCTATGCATCACCATGATCTTGCGTGTGCGTAGGAAATTTTTTGAAATTACTACGTTCCCCAACAGTGGTATCCGAGCCTAGGTTTTATGCGTTGATGCTATATGCACGAGTAGAACACAAGTGAGTTGTGGGCGATACAATTCATACTTCTTACCAGCATGTCATACTTTGGTTCGGCGGTATTGTTGGATGAAGGGGCCCGGACCGACATTACGCGTACGCTTACGCGAGACTAGTTCTACCGGCGTGCTTTGCACACAGGTGGCTGGCGGGTGTCTGTTTCTCCAACTTTAGTTGAACCGAGTGTGGCTACGCCCGGTCCTTGCGAAGGTTAAAACAACACTAACTTGACGAACTATCATTGTAGGTAAGAACGGTTCTTGCTCGGCCCGTAGCAGCCACGTAAAATTTGCAACAACAAAGTAGAGGACGTCTAACTTGTTTTTGCAAGGCATGTTGTGATGTGATATGGTCAAGACGTGATGCTATATTTTATTGTATGAGATGATCATGTTTTGTAACCGAAGTTATCGGCAACTGGCAGGAGCCATATGGTTGTCGCTTTATTGTATGAAATGCAAACACCCTGTAATTGCTTTACTTTATCACTAAGCGGTAGCGATAGTCGTAGAAGCAATAGATGGCGTAACGACAACGATGCTACGATGGAGATCAAGGTGTCGCACCAGTGACAATGGTGATCACGACGGTGCTTCGGAGATGGAGATCACAAGCACAAGATGATGATGGCCATATCATATCACTTATATTGATTGCATGTGATGTTTATCCTTTATGCATCTTATCTTGCTTTGATTGGCGGTAGCATTTTAAGATGATCTCTCACTAAAAATTATCAAGAAGTGTTCTGCCTGAGTATGCACCATTGCGAAAGTTCTTCATGCTAAGACACCACGTGATGATCGGGTGTGATAAGCTCTACGTTCAAATACAACGGGTGCAAAACAGTTGCACACGCGGAATACTCAGGTTAAACTTGACGAGCCTAGCATATAACAGATATGGCCTCGGAACACGGAGACCGAAAGGTCTAATGTGAATCATATAGTAGATATCATCAACATAGTGATGTTCACCATTGAAACTACTCCATCTCACGTGATGATCGGACATGGTTTAGTTGATTTGGATCACGTGATCACTTAGATGACTAGAGAGATGTCTGTCTAAGTGGGAGTTCTTAAGTAATATGATTAATTGAACTTAAATTTATCATGAACTTAGTACCTGATAGTATTTTGCTTATCTATGTTTGTTGTAGATAGATGGCTCGTGTTGTTGTTCCGTTGAATTTTAATGCGTTCCTTGAGAAAGCAAAGTTGAAAGATGATGGTAGCAATTACACGGATTGGGTCTGTAACCTAAGGATTATCCTCATTGCTGCACAGAAGAATTACGTCCTGGAAGCACCGCTAGGTGCCAGGCCTGCTGCTGATGCAACTGACGACGTTAAGAATGTCTGGCAAAGCAAAGCTGATGACTACTCGATAGTTCAGTGTGCCATGCTTTACGGCTTAGAACCGGGTGTTCAACAATGTTTTGAACGTCATGGAGCATATGAGATGTTCCAGGAGTTGAAGTTAATATTTCAAGCAAATGCCCGGATTGAGAGATATGAAGTCTCCAATAAGTTCTATAGCTGCAAGATGGAGGAGAATAGTTCTGTCAGTGAACACATACTCAAAATGTCTAGGTATAATAATCACTTGATTCAACTGGGAGTTAATCTTCCTGATGATAGTGTCATTGACAGAATTCTTCAATCACTGCCACCAAGCTACAAGAGCTTCATGATGAACTATAATATGCAAGGGATGAACAAGACTATTCCCGAGCTCTTCGCAATGCTAAAAGCCGCGGAGGTAGAAATCAAGAAGGAGCATCAAGTGTTGATGGTCAACAAGACCACCAGTTTCAAGAAAAAGGGCAAAGGGAAGAAGAAGGGGAACTTCAAGAAGAATAGCAAACAAGTTGCTGCTCAAGAGAAGAAACCCAAGTCTGGACCTAAGCCTGAGACTGAGTGCTTCTACTGCAAGCAGACTGGACACTGGAAGCGGAACTGCCCGAAGTATTTGGCGGATAAGAAGGATGGCAAAGTGAACAAGGGTATATTTGATATACAGGTTATTGATGTGTACCTTACTAGTGTTTATAGTAGCCCCTGAGTATTCGATACTTGTTCGATTGCTAAAAATTAGTAATTCGAAACAGGAGTTACAGAATAATCAGAGACTAGTTGAGGGTGAAGTGGCTATGAGTGTTGGAAGTAGTTCCAAGATTGATATGATCATCATCGCACACTCTCTATACTTTCGGGATTAGTGTTAAACCTAAATAAATGTTATTTGGCGTTTGCGTTGAACATGAATATGATTTGATCGTGTTCATTGCAATACGGTTATTCACTTAAAGTCAAAGAATAATTGTTGTTCTGTTTACGGGAATAAAACCTTCGATGGTCATACACCCAATGAAAATAGTTTGTTGGATCTCGATCGTAGTGATACACATATTCATAATATTGATGCCAAAAGATGCAAAGTTAATAATGATAGTGCAACTTATTTGTGGCACTGTCGTTTGGGTCATATCGGTGTAAAGCGCATGAAGAAACTCCATAAAGATGGATTTTTGGAATCACTTGGTTATGAATCATTTGATGCTTGCGAACCGTGCCTTCTGGGCAAGATGACTAAAACTCTGTTCTCCGAAACAATGGAATGAGCTACTGATTTATTGGAAATAATACATCTCGATGTATGCGGTCCAATGAGTATTGATGCTCGTGGTGGGTATCGTTATTTTCTGACCTTCACAAGATGATTTGAGCAGATATGAGTATATCTACTTAATGAAACACAAGTCTGAAACATTTGAAAAGTTCAAAGAATTTTAGAGTGAAGTGGAGAATCATCGTAACAAGAAAATAAAGTTTCTACGATCTGATCGTGGAGAACAATATTTGAGTTACGAGTTTGGCCTTCATATAAAACAATGTGGAATAGTTTCACAGCTCACGCCACATGGAACACCACAGCGTTATGGTGTGTCCGAACGTCATAACCGTACTTTATTGGATATAGTGCAATCTATGATGTCTCTTACCGATTTACCACTATCGTTTTGGGGTTATGCATTAGAGACAGCTGCATTCACTTTAAATAGGGCACCATCACAATCCGTTGAGACGACGCCTTATGAACTGTGGTTTGGCAAGAAACCAAAGCTATCGTTTCATAAAGTTTGGGACTGCAATGCTTATGTGAAAAAGTTTCAACCTGATAAAGCTCGAACCCAAATCGGAGAAGTGCGTCTTCATAGAAAACCCAAAGGAAACTATTGGGTACACCTTCTATCATAGATCCGAAAGCAAGATATTCATTGCTAAGATAGATCCTTTCTAGAGAAGAAGTTTCTCTCGAAAGAAGTCAGTGGGAGGAAAGTAGAACTTGATGAGGTAATTGTACCTTCTCCCTTATTGGAAAGTAGTTCATCACAGAAATCAGTTCCAGTGATTCCTACACCAATTAGTGAGGAAGCTAATGATGATGATCATGAAGCTTCAGATCAAGTTATTACCGAACCTCGTAGGTCTTCCAGAATAAGATCCGCACCAGAATGGTATGGTAATCCTGTTCTGAAAGTCATGTTACTAGATCATGATAAACCTATGAACTATGAGGAAGCGATGATGAGCCTAGATTCCGCGAAATGGCTTAAGGCCATGAAATCTGAGATCGGATCCATGTATGAGAACAAAGTGTGGACTTTGGTTGACTTGCTCGATGATGAGCAAGCCATGTTAAATAAATGGATCTTCAAGAGGAAGACGGACACTGATAGTAGTGCTACTATCTACAAAGCTTGACTTGTTGCGAAAGGTTTTCGACAAGTTCAAGGTGTTGAATATGATGAGATTTTCTCACTCGTAACGATGCTTAAGTCTGTCCGAATCATGTTAGCAATTGCCACGTTTTATGAAATCTGGCAAATGGATATCAAAACTGTGTTCTTGAATGGATTTCTGGAAGAAGAGTTGTATATGATGCAATCAGAAGGTTTTGTCGATCCGAAAGGTGCTAACAAAATCCATCGATGGACTGGTGCAAGCATCTCGGAGTTGGAATATACACTTTGATGAGTTGATCAAAGCATATGGTTTTGTACAGACTTTTGGAAAGGCCTGTATTTACAAGAAAGTGAGTGGGAGCTCTGTAGCATTTCTAATATTATATGTGGATGACATATTGTTGATTGGAAATGATATAGAAATTTTGGATAGCATGAAAGGATACTTGAATAAGAGTTTTTCAAAGCAAGACCTTGGTGAAGCTGCTTACACATTGAGCATCAAGATCTATATAGATAGATCAAGACGCTTGATAAGATTTTTCAATGAGTACATACCTTGATAAATTTTTGAAATAGTTCAAAATGGAACAGTCAAAGAAGGAGTTCTTGCCTGTGATGCAAAGGTGTGAAGTTGAGTAAGACTCAAGACCTGACCATGGAAGAAAATAGAAAGAGAATGAAAAGTCATTCCCTATGCCTCAGTCATAGGTTCTATAAAGTATGATATGTTGTATACCGGACCTATTGTATACCTTGCTCCGAGTTTGGCAAAGGAATACAATTTTGATCTAAGAGTAGATCACTGGACAGCGGTCAAGAATATCCTTAGTGAGGACTAAGGAGATGTTTCTCGATTATGGAGGTGATAAAAGAGTTCGTTGTAAAAGTTACATCGATACAAACTTTTACACTGATCCAGATGACTCTAAGTCTCAATCTGGATACATATGAAAGTGGGAGCAATTAGCTAGAGTAGCTCCGTGCAGAGCATTGTAGACATAGAATATTTGCAAAATACATACGGCTCTGAATGTGATAGACCCGTTGACTAAACTCCTCTCACGAGCAAAACATGATCATACCTTAGTACTCTTTTGGGTGTTAATCACATAGCAATGTGAACTAGATTATTGACTCTAGTAAACCCTTTGGGTGTTGATCACATGACGATGTGAACTATGGGTGTTAATCACATACAGATGTGAATATTGGTGCTGAATCACATGATGATGTGAACTAGATTATTGACTCTAGTGCAAGTGGGAGACTGAAGGAAATATGCCCTAGAGGCAATAATAAAGTTATTATTTATTTCCTTATATCATGATAAATGTTTATTATTCATGCTAGAATTGTATTAACCGGAAACATAATACATGTGTGAATACATAGACATACATAGTGTCACTAGTATGCCTCTACTTGACTAGCTCGCTTATCAAAGATGGTTATGTTTCCTAGCCATGGACAAATGAGTTGTCATTTGATTAACGGGATCACATCATTAGGAGAATGATGTGATTGACATGACCCATTCCGTTAGCTTAGCACTTGATCATTTAGTATGTTGCTATTGCTTTCTTCATGACTTATACATGTTCCTATGACTATGAGATTATGCAACTCCTGTTTACCGGAGGAACACTTTGTGTGCTACCAAACGTCACAACATAACTGGGTGATTATAAAGGAGCTCTACAGGTGTCTCCGAAGGTACATGTTGGGTTGGCGTATTTCGAGATTAGGATTTGTCACTCCGATTGTCGGAGAGGTATCTCTGGGCCCTCTCGGTAATGCACATCACTATAAGCCTTGCAAGCAATGTGACTAATGAGTTAGTTGTGAGATGATGTATTACGGAACGAGTAAAGAGACTTTCCGGTAACGAGATTGAACTAGGTATTGGATACCGACGATCGAATCTCGGGTAAGTAACATACCGATGACAAAGGGAACAACGTATGTTGTTATGCGGTCTGACCGATAAAGATCTTTGTAGAATATGTGGGAGCCAATATGAGCATCCAGGTTCTGCTATTGGTTATTTATCGGAGACGTGTCTCGGTCATGTCTACATAGTTCTCGAACCTATAGGGTCCGCACGCTTAACGTTATGATGACAGTTTTATTATGAGTTTATATGTTTTGATGTACCGAAGGTTGTTCGGAGTCCCGGATGTGATCCCGGACATGACGAGGAGTCTCAAAATGGTCGAGACATAAAGATTGATATATTGGAAGCCTATATTTGGATATCGGAATCGTTCCGGGAGAAACCGGGATTTTTTCGGAGTACCGGGAGGTTACCGAAACCCCCCCCCCCCGGGGTTTATTGGGCCTACATGGGCCATGAGGGAGAAGAGGAGGGCCAGCCAGGGCAGGCCGCGCGCCCCCTCCCCCCCTAGTCCGAATAGGACAAGGAAGGGGGGGCGCCCCCCTTTCCTCTTTCCCCTCCCCCTTCCCTTCTCCACCAAGGCAAGAGGGGGGAGTCCTACTCCCGGTGGGAGTAGGACTCCTGCAGGCGCACCCCTAGGGGGCCGGCCGCACCTCCCCCCTCCCTCCTTTATATACGGGGGCAGGGGGGCACCTCTAGACACAAAATTTGATCTTCGTGATCGTTCCTTAGCCGTGTGCGGTGCCCCCCTCCACCATATTCCACCTCGGTCATATCGTTGCGGTGCTTAGGCGAAGCCCTGCGTCGGTAGAACATCATCATCGTCACCACGCTGTTGTGCTGACGGAACTCATCACCGACACCCTGCTGGATCAGAGTCCGGGGATCTTCATCGAGCTGAACGTGTGCCTAACTCGGAGGTGCCGTACGTTCGGTGCTTGGATCGGTCGGATCGTGAAGACGTACGACTACATCAACCGCGTTGTCATAACGCTTCCGCTTTCGGTCTACGAGGTACGTGGACACACTCTCCCCTCTCGTTGCTATGCATCACCATGATCTTGCGTGTGTGTAGGAAATTTGTTGAAATTACTACGTTCCCCAACACTGCCAAGCACAGCCGTGGTGTTCCAGCGCAACACGAGGGATGCCCTGGTGGCTCGCGAGGCCAGGCACCAGGAGCGCCTTCAGGAACCTCCCGGACCCTCTAGGCCTCCTGAGGCTCAGGGCCAGGGCGGCTCATGAGGGACGACTCCAGCAGCGCGCATCTTCTGCTACCCTAACACCTCTTCAGTGACGGTACCAGGTGACATCTCTCCAGTTCGTTTAGTTTGGGGGCGCCCCATGGGCTGCATCATCCCCAGGCCGTATGGGTCCATCCCTGCGGCATGTATCCCTTTTGCATCTATTAGAGCTAGTTTACCTTCCTTCGCAAGCTACCCTAAGATTATCAACTGCCTGACCGGCGCTTCGTCGCCAAGGACGTCTCGCACCCTTGTGAGCCCTCCCGCGACCGCCTCATGATTAAGGACTGACACGGCTTCTGTCCTCGGGTCCATCCCTACAACATTGCTAAACCCAAGAGGCCGAGCTCTGGCTTGCAGGCCAGTCCCCGTGTACGTCACCTCCCATGGCCCTTGGTGCCTTGTTCTCGCATGAGCTAATCGCGGGTGGATAAGTGAGGGTGCGCGAGCCGGTGCCCCTATGGCCACGGGAACCGCGCGCCGGTTGTTTTTCTTCAGGATCTTTGCATGAGAAGACTGGGCACGATGTGTGTGATTGGGTCCATCCTTGCAGCGTCGATAAATCCAACGGTTGAGCTCTGTCTGGCGGGCTGGCCCCGTTCACGTCACCTCATGGGGTCATTGGTGTCTGGCCTTCTCATGCAATAGCCTCAGGAGACTCATTCGGCGCAGGCTGCCTAACCATCTTGCAGGACTAACACAAGTGTTCCCCAATCAAGCTCAGGTGCAACCCGACTTGAGGTAGGGCCTTGTGAGTCCCGTGCTGGCTCACGGGTGCCCATATACACCTCCTCCTGCCCTGTCGTGCAAGCCACGTGTCAGGGTGGGGCTGTACACGTCCCCGGGGCTCTCCTCAGAGGGAGCCCCCTCTCACGCACCAGTGGAAGCACCATGCTTCGCGCTGGCCGTCAACACTATCGAGGAGCAGCTATGCCCATGCAAGAGCGGAAGCTCTATGCTCCGCTAGTGATAAACAATTGGGGGTGGCCTCGCGGCTGCATTAACCTCAGGGAACTTCTAGGCTCAGTGACCAGCCTCACCATGCTGCTCTCCCTCGGGAGGGTAGCGTGAGGGGGTTGGGCACGGGGGCTATGCTCAGGTCACGCCTGGCGTACCCCACCTCACCAGGCCCCACGGGCCTGGTCTTCGCGCACCCCTCCCGAGCGAGAGCCCGACGAGGAAAGGTATGATGGTCGGTTCATACATCAAGGGGAACTCCTGAGCATCGCGTCTCAGGAGCCTAATTGGCCACGTGGCCCCTCATCCCTTGGTCTCGTCCTGGTGATCCGGACGACCCAACGGTGGCTAAGGCATGCGCGGGGCCGGGCCCTGCCGACGCAGAACGCCAAGGCCTAACTTTCGCCCTCTTCAAGCCGTTCGTACGTCAAGGGGGACTCCTGAGCATCACGTCTCAGGAGCCTAACTGGCCATGTAGCCCCTCACCCCTTGGTCTCGTCCTAGTGATCTGGACGACCCAACGGCGGCTGAGGTATGTGCGGGGCCGGGCCCTGCCGATGCAGAACACCAAGGCTTGCCTTCGCACTTTTTCCTAAGTTGTTCGCATGTCAAGGAGGACTCCTGAGCATCGCGTCTTAGGAGCCTAACTGGTCATGTAGCCCCTCACCCCTTGGGCTCGTCCTGGCGATCCAGATGACCCAACGGCGGCTGAGGTATGCGCGGGGCTGGACTCTGCCGACGCAAAACAAATAAACAATAAAGCAAATGGAAAATTCAAGGAATGGCAAACTAATTATTACAAAACATAATTGTTCCAAGCAAACAGTTTTAAACGCCTCCATGAGGCATGCTACATGATACAGGATGAACAGGAGGAAGTAGCGTCGCCAAGCCATCTCTTCAGCCCTAGGTACCACCATCACCCGCCAACGAAGCCCCGTCGCCAGGCACGTCGCCCATCCCCTCGTCCCCAGCCAGAGGGCCGATGACAAGGAACTTGCTCAGTAGGGCATCCATGGAGCTCTTCACGGCGGTAGCAGGAGCGTCGTGGGAGTCAGAGTCCACGGGATCTAGGAAGATGGAGAAGTCGAGGCTGTCAGATTTCGGGTTTCGGCAAAACCCTTGAGGTTCGAACACTGAGGTGCGCACAAAGATTTCCCCCTACCGAATCTCGCATCTCAGCCTTGCTGCAGTCTCTAAGCTTAGCTCAATCTATTCACAACACAAGAGACACAAGATTTATACTGGTTCAGGCCGCCATTGTGGTGTAATACCCTACTCCAGTGTGGTGGTCATGGATTGCCTCTTGGGCTGATGATGAATAGTAGAAGGGGAAGAACATCCTCCTGAGGTGAGGTATTCTTGTGCTTGGTGGGTGGTTCAGCTCAAGGTGAGATTCCGATTCCCTTCCTATGGTGGTGCCTAGTATTATTTATAGAGGCCCTGGTCCTCTCCCCAAATATTGAGCAGGAAGGGATCCAACAACGGCCAATTAGAAAGGGGACAGCTAGTACAAGTTATCCTGACTAAAGATGGTCTTGGGCTCCACGATGACCTTCATCTTCCCATCCTGCTGGTCCTAGTCTTGTTGCACCAATATGGAAACCTTTGCCTGATGCATCGGTACTCCGCGGCGCTTGCCCCCTTAGCACCAAAGGGGAAACAAGGACATTGCCCACGCTGGCGCCTGCCTGGTGCCCGCCTAGCCTTGGTCGTCATGGCTTGCGTCACAGGAACCTCACGAGGTACCCCTTGACTTGATCTCTCCGCCTCCTCGCGAGCCTGCCTCGTGAGGCCGCCCCTGAGGAGGCCTTGCGTCGTCCGCCCCGCGAGGCTTGGACCCTCGTGAAGGTCTTGAGCGTTGGTTGATGAAGACAGGCCGCACTGAGCCACTGGTGGAGCCACACTGCAGGCCACAGGCAGGCAAGTCTGGGGACCCCCGTTCCCAAAACGCCGACAGTAGCCCCCGGGCCCAAGGCGCGCTCGGACTTGGCTTAGCGGCAAAGCCAAAGGGCAAGTGCGGAGCGCAGCGGGCCCCCCAGCCTGCAGCCTTTGTCGACATGTGGCGACTGATTGGACGTGGGCGTCTCCGCTTCCCCAAGCTGCCTCGGCAACTGCCTGACTTGACGAGTCCCTGCTGCCTGCAAAAAGGGTCATCATTACCTGCGATCGTGGAGGTCGATGGTTGGCCTTCCTTGGGCTATAAATGAGGAGGGGTGAGAGCCCTCATCGCCTACCTCTTCCCGCTCCGCCTGCTTCTTCTCCCCTGCTCCACCTGCTTCTTACCCCCTGCTCCACCTCCGGTCTCGCCACTGATGGCGCCGATTCGTCGATTCTTGGCCTAAGAGAAGGGGAAGGCCTCCCGCGGTGGACCCGATCCGCTCCCCGAAGAAGAGGCCGGTCCACCGCTGTGACAAGGTCCTGAGGCTGGAGATGACGAGGCCTTGGTGTGAGCGGCCACCTCCTGGGTACCCGCTACCCCAGTGCGCCCAAACCGAGGGCTCCAGAGACGAGCGACGGCAGCTACGCACCCCCGAGATCTCGCCGCGCTTGGAACAAGGCGGCAGCACCAGGACGTCGCCGCCGCTGATTTGGATGGGGTTCGTGTCGGTCTCCCGTGGCCCACTGTTGATGATGGCGTCGGCCACGAAGGCGTGTGTAGTTAGGGCGCCTCAGAGTTCTCTTCTTTTGTTCCCCGTAAGGAATCGAGAAACACCTCGCGGGGGCGTGTAAAGGGTCTGCGATGTCTTCTGTTGATGTTATCCTTATTATGAAATAGTGCGAGTGCTTGTCCTGTCCCGGCTTGGTTCCCCCTTTCTAACCTCGTGACGACTCGGTGCTCTATGCTGACAGGTCCCGGTCCCCAAGCAGGCTGCAACTGTCAATGGTATGCCGGGTCGCGATGCCGTGGTCAAGGGCAGGAGGTGAGCGGCCCGAGGTCCAGTAAGAGCCCCTGAGGCGCGATGCTCAGGAGGTCCCCTTTAGCGCGCAAGCAGCCGTCGAGAGGTAAGAAAGGAAGGCAACATTGTCGTCACAGGGCCGCATCAAATAATAATTTCACGTTGTGACGATTAGTTGTTCCAAGCGCGAGACTTATCTTGGTGATCGGGAGTCATTCCCCTGTGTTGCGCCAGACTTGAGCGTCGGCAGCCGTGGCGCAACTAGGCTAGGACCGTGCGAGCCTCCCCTTCTTCCCTGCATTCTCCTTAGTGCTCTACGTCCTCAGGTCACGGCCCTCAAGCGAGCTCAGCCGCCGCTAGTATGCCAGGTCACGATGTCGTGGTCAAGGCTAGGGGGTGAGGGTTGGAGATCCAGTAAGAGCTCCTGAGTCGCGATGCTCAGGAGCATCCCTTTTAACACGCAAGTGGATCATTCGGGAAGGAGAGGGGGCTCATGGTGCCGCCCGCTATAGACCTCACGAGGTTCCTGCAAATCAGCAAGAGAAAGGCATGGGTTGCCACTATGATTGTCGGCCGGCCATTGGTTGCTCCAAAAGAAGGGTGAGGGCACTGAGGGCTTGGTGAGGTGACGCGTGAGGGGCATGCCACGGGCCAAAGCACGACCACTCAGGTTTGTCGGCGCTGCAGGGACGGACCCGTGTGCAAACACAGTACCAGCGCGAGCGGCTCCCGTGGTAGATGGC
Organism: Triticum aestivum; assembly: GCF_018294505.1. Classification (NCBI taxonomy): domain Eukaryota; kingdom Viridiplantae; phylum Streptophyta; class Magnoliopsida; order Poales; family Poaceae; genus Triticum; species Triticum aestivum. Next base: position 542,011,932 of record NC_057804.1, on the reverse strand, counting down.
AATCGAGCAGATGATAATCATAGGTAGATCAGGCATGAAAGGTAATTGGCTTAGGTAAATGTGGAACAGATACATGCCACTGGGTCAGGCCCAAGCGGCTTGGGGATGATGCAACCCGAGGGGTGCCCCCAGCAAAGCAAGCCAAAGACATAAAAAGAGATACATGCCACAGGGACGGACCCACGCGGCCTGGGAATGATGCAGCCCTGAGGGTGCTCCTAGCTGAAATGAATTTGGGGGATGTCACCTAGTTCCGTTGTAGATGCAGTGTCGGGGCAGCTGGAGATGCGCGGTGAAGGGGTCGACCGTCATGAGCCACCGGAACCCTGAGCCTCGGGAGGCTCTAGGGGCCGGGTGTCGAGGTCCGTCTCTAACTCTGCTAGGATCGCGCGGCGCCTGGCCTCCTGAGCCGCCAGGGTGCTCCGCAGGCGATGCTAGCAGGTGGCAGCCGCGTTCGGCTGGCTGAAAGGCATGCGAACGTAGTTGTGCGGCGGACCATCACAGCATCCCACACGCGAAGGCTAGAAGCACTCCTGGGATGTGGCTCGGTTGAGTCCTGGGATGTCGATGCAGACGCGCAGCCCACCATCCTTGCCCGGATGGGGAGCCACGCCAGGCAAGCGGCGATCACCACGCATGGCCCTTGCTTCCTGAACCTCCTGAGTGTTCTTGGCAATGAAACCATGAACGATGGGCTTTCCATGCCCTGTGCCTTCATGAGGGAAATGTGTCGCGAAGCACGCCTCCAAGTGGTGCCCGAGCGCCTCCCTCGTGATGTCAGCGAGGTCTGAGGCCCTCCAGAAGAGAGCGCCCGAGCCCTGCCCGAGGAGGGCGTCGGGCGCGCCTTCTTATGTGATGGAAGGAGGCGCCCCAAGCACGGGCACTGATCCTGACGCGACTCCACCCGAGGCCCCAACCTCCTGAGGCTCTGCATGGAGCGGTTACTTCTTCTTCTTGGGGATGGCCTCAGGAGGGTTATCGCACCTACTGTCTGGGTCCTCGATTGCTACGGCCGGGAAAGCATGCTCAAGGGAGCACACCGCGTCTCTCTCTTTGCAAGGGACCGTGATGATCCCACCGCTCCTGGCATCTTAAGAACGTCGTAGCCGTGGTGGGTCACCGCCATGAACTTGGACAGGGCTGGATACCCGAGGATGGCATTGTATGGCAGGCGGATGTGGGCGACGTCGAAGTCGATGAGTTCAGTGTGATAGTTGTCGTGCTGTCCGAAGGTGACAGGGAGGCGGACCTGCCCTATCAGGGTGGTGGAACCATCGGTAACTCCTAAGAAAGGCTTGGTAGGCTGGAGCTAAACATATGGCACTTGAAAGTTGTCGGACGTCTCAACGGGCAGGATGCTAAGCCCTACGCCACCGTCGATGAGGGTCTTGGTGACTTGCACATTACTGATGACTGGTGAACAGAGCATTAGGAGAACGCCAGCAGTAGTCGCGCACTTGAGTTGATCTGCCGAGCTAAAGGTGATGGCGCACTTGGACCACCTGAGCGGGCGCGTGGCCCCGAGCCTGGGGAGGGTTGTGTTCACCTCACGAGCAAACTGCTTGAAGATGCGCTGAGAGGCTGGGGCTTGAGCTCCGCCCAAGATGCAAGCGATAGCACGTGGCTCCTAGAAGCCCCCAGCCCCCTCGTCCTGATGGTGGTCGTCACTCCTCCTTGGCAGCGGCGGCAGTGGAGGAAGGCCCGCGTTACCCTGGGGGCGATCCTCGCGAGGCTGATCCATCCAGGCGCCCTCAACAGGCTGGTCCCCCCAGGCGCCCTCACGAGGCTGGTCCTGCCAGCGATCCTCACGAGGTTGGTCACGCCACTCCTGGCGAGGGCCATGGTCGACCTATCGTCCTCCGCCACGTCCTCCTCCTCGGCCGTAGCAACGGTCATTGCGCTCGGGGCATCAACCGAAGCGTCATTCTCGAACGGCCCTGAGCTCTTGACAATCATTGGTGTTGTGGGTGTGGAGGTTGTGGTAGGCGCAGAACGGTTGGCTGCCCTTGGACGACTCCGGCTTATCCCTGCCGCACTTCGTGTCTGGTTCCGCAGCAAGCACGGCGATTCCCTTGCACTTCACGTCCTTGGCCTTGGTCTTCTTTTCTTTTGGGTCGACAGCTGGGAGCTCGAGGAGGTAGAGGTGTTCATCCTCAGCTCTTGCACACTTGATCGCCAGGTTGAACAGCTCCAGGGATGTGCACAACTCCTCATGGATGGCGAGCTCCTCCTTCATCTTGACGTCATGGATGCCATCAGAGAACACTGAGATGATGGCCTCGTCCATCACCTTGGGGATCTTGAGGCGGGTGTTGTTGAAGCACTGGATGTATTTCTGCGGGGTCTCCCTAGGCTGCTTCCTGATGCGGCATAGGTCACCCGCGGCTGGGGGCGGTTGCGAGTGCCCTGGAAGTTGGCGATGAAGCAACCGCGCATCTCGTCCCAAGAGGAGATCGAGCCGGGAGGCAGGTTCAGGAGCCATGAGCGGGCACCGTCCTTGAGTGCCATGGGAAACCAATTTGCCATGAATTTCTCGTCGCCTTGGGCCGCCTCGATGCTCATCTCGTAGAGCTGCAAGAACTCCGCGGGGTCGGGGGTGCCGTCATAGCGAGGAGGCAGGTCCGTCTTGAACTTGCCCATCCAGGCGACACTATGCAGCTCGGGGGTGAAGGTGCGACAACCTGCTGTGGTCACCAGGGCCCCTTGCTGCCATGGAGCTTGCTCTTGGTGATGCCCGTGCACCGCTGCCATAGGCAGTATGCGGTCTTGTTGTGCCAGCGCAGGGAGCACAGGGGTGCCTTCTTGACGCCGAGGGATTTCTTGCCAACTTCCTTCTTCCCGTGCAGGCGCCGGACGCGGTGGGTCACGCCCAAGGGCCGCGCGCCTTGGCGCCAGGGCACGTTCCTGGGGCAGAGGCGGTGGAGGCGCTCCACGAGTCACGTCGCCCATTGCTGGCGGAGGGCGAGGCAACGAGAGGGACGGCACATAGAGCCTCATGTGGCGTTGATGAGCTCGATGATGCGAGCGAGCCATTCCTCGTAGAGGTCGTCGACGGGGCGGTAACGCCGGAGCTCATGCGCCATGAGCAGCACGGCCTGCGCGTCGGTGGGAGTGCGACAACGAACCGGCTGGGGTCAGTGACGGAGTGGTGGTGCGGCCATCCCGCCGCACCGAGGGGTGCAGCAAGGACGCTTGCTACTCATTCCCCGCCGAGCCGGTGCTGGCGTGGGCGGCAGGCGACAGGGAACAACGGGGAGGCCCGCTGACTGGAGCCGTCTGAGCAACGTGGGCGGTAAGAGTGGCCCGGCGCTCAGTGCGGGCTCGACAGGCGTCAGACATGGCTGCGACGAAGCGATGGGACGCGGATCAGTGGAAGGAAGGCTTCAGCACACCCCTACCTGGCGCGCCAAATGTCGGATTTCGGGTTCCGGCAAAACCCTTGAGGTTCGAACACTGGGGTGCGCACGAAGATTTCCCCCTACCGAATCTCGCCTCTCAGCCTCGCCGCAGTCTCTTAGCTTAGCTCTATCAATTCACAACACAAGAGACACAAGATTTATACTAGTTCAAGCCACCATTGTGGTGTAATACCCTACTCCAGTGTGGTGGTGGTGGATTGCCTCTTGGGCTTATGATGAACAGTACAAGGGGAAGAACAGCATCCTGAGGCGAGGTGTTCTTGTGCTTGGTGGGTGGTTCAGCTCTAGGTGAGATTCTAATTCCCTTCCTATGGTGGTGGCTCGTCCTATTTATAGAGGCCCTTGTCCTCTCCCCAAATATTGAGCGGGAAGGGATCCAACAACGGCCAATTTGAAAGGGGACAGCTAGTGCAAGTTATCATGGCTAAAGGTGGTCTTCGCCTGTCAAAGGCGCTCGTGGTGACGCTGTCTTGGGTCCACGATGACCTCTGTCTTGCCTCCTGCTGGTCCTGGTTTTGTTGCACCGATATGGAAACCTTTGCCTGATGCCTCGGTACTCCATGCCTGCACTTGCCCCCTTAGCACCAAAGGGGAACTGAGGACACTGCACGCGCTGGCGCCCGCCTGGCCTCGGTCGTCATGTCTTGCATCATGGGAACCTCGCGAGGTACCCCTTGCCATGATCTCTTCGCCTCCTCACGAGCCTGCCTAGTGAGGCCGCCCCTGAGGAGGCCTTGTGTCACCCGCCCCGCGAGGCTTGGCCCCTCGCGAGGGTCTTGAGCATTGGTTGATGAAGACGGGCCACACTGGGCCGCTGGTGGAGCCATGCTGCGGGCCGCAGGCAGGCAAGTCTGGGGACCCCCGTTCCCAGAGCACCGACAGAGGCTGGCGTCCCGAAGATAGAGATGGCTGAAATGTAAGGGCCGAGGAAGAAAGCAAGCGAGCCTCACCCTCCACCAAAGAGCCAAACCCGTCGACGAAGTCCTCGAGCACTGTCGTGACCTCAGGGAGCAGTGCAGCAGGGCTCTCCCTCGGGGCCACCACTGCCGCCTTCTTCAAGGGATCGTCCCCAAAGAGTGACTGATGCGCCTTGTGTAACCTCACCTCGAGGGAGGCGAGGGTGCTGCACTCCATGGTGGACGCTTCCTTCGCCTCGACAAGGGACGCCTTGGCCGCCTCCGCCTCCTCCTTCAGCTTCATCAGGCGGTCGCGCTCCGCCGCTTGCTCCAGGGCTGCCTTCTTCAGCTCGGCATCTTGATCGGCGACGAAAGCCTCCTAGGCCTTCAGCTTCTCCTCATGCTCCTGGAGCTGGCCGGCCTGGGTAGACTGTTGATCCTGAAGAGCCTTCATTTTAGCCTCCACCGTGCGGCATCGACCTTCGGCTTCTGTGGCCTCCCTTTGCGCCAGGTAGCGCTCGGCAGCAGCCACCCCAAACACCTTCTATGCCTCCTCCACAGAGCCCCGGCTGCTTAGACAGACGTGTCAGCCTGGAGCCATCTAGAGATCATCCCCAGACGCTCCGACGCCGCGCGCCGGTCCGGGCCCTGAAGTTCGCCTTGGAGAAGGTTCAGCACCGCTCGTGCCTCCTCCAGGGCTCTGGAGGCGGCAGGAGCGCCATGGCCCGGCTGTAAGCCAAGCAGAAGACAAGATGTCCTCAGCGCCAAGGCAGGAGAAACCACAGCAGCAGGGAAGACCGGGGGCTCCAGAGGTTGGGCGACCACAGCAGCCGCAGCAAGGATGGGCGCCAACGGGGTCAGCCCCACTAAAGGCGCTGGCACCTCCTGAGGATGGGCTTCCAAGCCCTGAAGAGATGACATCGCCGATGGGGCTGCAGGAGCCACGATGCTCTCCTTTGCCAAGGCCGCGGCAGCCACCCCAACACGCTCGACCACGGCAACTCAGGTGTCCTCCTTCTTCTTCGACGACTGTTGCCTAATGATAGACAAAGATGCTAAGCATCGCATCAGGAATCAATAACAGGATCAAGGGAAAAGACTCACTGGTCAAAGAAGACGTAGTTCCTCTTCAAGCCCAGCAACGGGGCCGGGGCAGTTGGAGCTGCACTCTTGGGAGCAGGAGAACTTGTGGTCGGCACCACTCGGGACGCTGCTGGCGAAGGCGGAGCGCTGCCCGGGGGGATCAGTGCACTCCTACCCTTATTCACGGTCGACTGCTTGGGCTGCTTTGAGGAGGCCACCCCGGATCTCGTGGTGACCTCGGAGGGGCGAGCCAGCTCCACCACCGGAGGCGCATCATCATCATCGTCATCAGGGAAGTCGGGGAGGAGCTCCCTCCGCCTCTGGGTAGAGGATTCCCCATCGCCCTCATCCTCGGTGGCCTCAGAGGATGGGTTGCCGGAGGACAGGTCCACCAAGGAGGTAGGCGGCGGGGGAGGCCCCGTCCGCACGGGCCTGAACTCGTCGAAGACCGGCATGGCAGCAGCAACCTCCTCCCCATCGACTCAACGGTACAAAGGGAGCCAATCCTCCAGAGCATCGCTCGGATCTTTCCCAGTCAAATAAAGCAACACCTTGCTCAGCTCCTCCTCGGGAAGGGTGTCCTGGCGCAGGCGAATCTTGTCGTTGGCGCCCCCAAGCTTTCACAGGGGGCTGGAGCGGTCCTGGAGCGACGCTAGGCGCTGAATCAAGAACTCCTTGATGATCATGGCCCATGTCAGCTTCTCGCTCTTCAGGTCCTCCTCCATCTTCTTCATCAATGGCTTCAAGGAAGGGTCGGTGATCTTCTTAGAAAGCCATCCTTTCTCAGAGGAGGGGAACTCGGTCAGCAGCTCCAGCAAGTCTTGCGAGCACTTGGCGTCCAACAGAACCCATCTCTTCAGGGCATCCTCCACCTTCTTCCCTGCACAGGAGATCGCGTTACCGCCCCGGGAAGCTACGAAGCCGACACACCCAGCGGGTCGGTCGCCACCCATGCGGAGGAAGAAGAAGTGGCGGAGCATGGCGACGGAGGGCATCACCCCAACGAACGCCTCGCAGTAGAAGGCAAAGATGGACAGGAGGAGGATGGAATTGGGATGAATATGAAGCGCATGGAGGCCGTAATGGTGAAGAACGGCGTAGAAGAAGCGGGAGAATGGGGGCACCAGCCCCGAATAGACGTTGTGCAGGAAGAAAGGGTAAAAGGTACTGTTCGCGGGTTCCGGCGCAACTACGGCGACCCGAAGCACCGTCTCCTTCCACTTGTTGTCCCCGCTTGCGTTAGGAGAAGCACGGTCTGGAGCTTCTCCTCGGTGACGCAGGGCGCGGTCAGCACCGGCTCATACCAGGCAGGGCCGGCAGCCGAGGCTGAAGCCTTAGTCTTCTCAGCAGCCATTGGGCGGAAGATTGTGGGAGAAAATTGGCAGATCTGATGAGTTCTTCCGGTATTGGGAGAAGGGGATCTAGAGCAAGATGAAGAGGAGGCAATGAAAGCCTGGCAGCAGACGGCAACCCTTTTTTTAGACGGAAACAGTTGCCGAGGCAGCATGGGGAAGTGGAGACGCCCATGTCCCATCAATCGCCACGCATTGTTCGGCCCCCGACCTCCCACCGTAACCGGGAACTCCCCGATATTTTCCTCACTCTCGCTTCTACCACAATTTTTTCCGTCATGGACGGCCCAAAGAATGCCATGCAGCTATGTCTCTGGCCCGCCCAGGACGAAAAGCCCATTTTCTGTCATGATTTTTTTCATAGAAGTAGGAGCCCACCACATCTATGATGATACCGGGTTTTGTCACAATTATCGTCATAGAAGTGTCATAAGCATGACAGGAAAAAATTCGTTCAGCCCAAAATGTCACGGATGTGTCTTTTTTTGTAGTGCATCTTCAACACTGAAGACAATGGTCACGTCGCGGATGCTGAGGACGATGATGAGGACGACTCTACTCCAAGCTACTGCTTCATGGCACGAGGTGCCAAGGTAACCTCATGCGAATCTTACTTTTAGATCTCTAGTTAAGGTGACTCTGAATGTCAATCCAAACCCAGCTATAAGACACTTGCTAAAATTGCAACTAAACAACAAACAGCCATGAAAAGATTCAGAAATTGCAAGACAAAAGCGATGACCTGTTGGACGAGGAAATGAATTGAATTCAGTCCTTAATCGAAGACATCAAAAATCTTTGTATTAGTATGAGGAACTTTAAAGTCGTCATGAAACCCTCTCAGCTACTCATGAGAAGCTTTCCTATGATTATTTTCAAAGGAAGCAAGATCTAGAGAAACTGAGAGTGTCTCATTAAGATCTTCAAAAGGAAAATGATTCACTACTCACTCAACAGATTAGTTCCGCTCAGGAAGATTTTGTGCCACCATGTTTAAAATGCCTTGAGCGTTACAATGATGTCTCCAATGCTGAATGTTCTACTGTCTCTGATGTTGCAATATTTTCAACTGCTGATGTGGTAACTAACCCCTCTTCCGAGGATGCCACTACTATTGCTAATGAGAATGCCAGGTTGAAGACATTGCTTGAAACAGGCATGTACAAAAGCCTCGAAGGGCATCAGACACTATGTGATGTCCTCAAGAAACAGATTCTGAACCGAAACCCTAGGAAACGGGTGTTGGTTTCGAGAGGAAAATGAATGTTGATGGTTCTTACTGGAAACCTGAGCAGTACCCCAAAACCACATGGGTTGCTGCAAAGGGTCCATCTACGGATCCATCCACCTTATCTGGCTTCTCTTGTTCTAATCCTATTATCATCATTGAGTCATTTGACTCAAACTATAAACTGTTCAAGAATCAGAACAGTGAAGTGTTTGCCAGGTTTATTGGTACTAATTGTAGGAATGGGCCTCCCATGAAGAAGATATGGGTTCCTAAAAGTTGTCTTAAGAAGCTTCCCATGAATGTCATCATGACGCCACCTGGGAAGGAGACAAATCCTTGACCAAAGGCTTCTTATGGCCCAAAGGCTTCATATAGATAGAGGACCTCACAAGGTCACCCTAACGCCAATGTTTTGCAGGGAAATTGTCATCAGACTCATGAATATGAGTGTGTTTCTTCAAACCACTATGTTCATAAGTCAAAGAACTTCTCTGCATATTCTTATGAGTACAATTCACCTCCTGCAAAATTATTTGCTAGGGCTCCAAAGCCAAAGTTATTAGATGCTGCACTTAGACTCATTGCTTCTAAGCCACCCCTTAAGATGTAGGTGGTTAAGAAGAATTAACTTCTCTTGCAGGGAAAGGTCTCCAGCCGAAAATCACTAACTTCTGAAGATAATGCTCAAGACCTAAAACATCTTGTGGGACGCAAGATAAAATGCCAAAATAGTGTTACCATTTATTTTGACCCTGGGTTTCTTGATGAGCATCCTATCTTACCATCCAAGAATCATAATTTTGATAGTGTGCTTGTTCGTCAAATGTTTGTGCTTCACAATACTCTTGGTGAAGCCTATCCCGTTAACTGCACTGTAGGGTACGACTCCGAAAGCTACTGAATGGATTATGGACAGTGGATGCACTAACCACATGACTGGTGATCGAAGTATTCTCATGGATTCAACCATACGTCCATCTACTAAAAGCCACATCACATTCGCTGACACTGGTAAAAGCAAGGTATTGGGCCTAGGTAGAGTTGATATCTCAAAGATCAACACTTTGATAAAGTGATGCTTGTTGAATCCCTTCGTTACAACTTAATGTCCGTCTCAATGCTTTGTGATCTTGACATGGCTAAAAACAACATTTGAATGTAGATAGTACGAGACTTAATATCGATGTTTCAATTTGGTGTACATTGTAAGATTTGAACTGAGGACCATGCATATGGGTAATTATTTCGAATTCGTGCCATACTAGGTTTCGAAAAGTTGACATTCACTCGATTTGTTGTGCTATTTTGTAGGTCATATGTTTGAATCCATCCAAAAGTTTTCTCACTACCATGGTGTTCATCATATACATATGAATTTGTACTAAAAAGTAGCGTGGATAGAGTGAAATGTGAAATCCACGTTAGAATTGGAGATCGCTATCTGACACAAACTCTAATTCAAATAACTAATTATGTGACACACACTCTAATCCATGTTAGTGTGGATACCGTTTTGATTTTTTTTCAAATAACTCCTCATTAATTAATTTATAGTATCTCGTTTCGAATGACTAATTATTGCAAGGTAAACACAGGCATGGTAATACATACAGATTCATTTGCAAATGAAATAAGATTTGTTTACATTCTCAAATGTAGGCGCACCAGGTAGACCAGGGTCGTGTCATGGTGGTCGTGTGTGTCGGACAGACGCTTAGCACCCAGCCACCCACCCCCCTCCCTCCCTCCCCCTCCCCCCAAAAAATGACAACGACAAAATAAGTTCGCGCTTCCACGTTTCGGATTGAAATATCTGGCGGCCCCAATTCCAGCCCTGCAAAATCTCCTTTCTCCACCATCCCCTTCCATGCCCAGATTGCTCAAATCCCTAAGTCGCCGCCAACCCAAGCAAAGTTCGAATCGCCCATCGTCTCGTCTCTTTCCCCACCTCTGTGTCGGACGATGACGGCAAAGACGATGGTCACGCTTCACCACCGCACCGGAGCTACCTCATCTACGCCCTCGTCCATCGCACCGGGTGGTCTACCGAAAACGTCGGCCGCCGCAACCAACATGCCTTAGTAAGGTTGTCAGAATCGTGATTTTGAATCGGATCGGAGCTCCGATGGTAGGATCGCAAATCGTAGAATCTTCACTATCAGGATCGTAGAAACGTAGATTATATGAAGTAAAATCGTAGAATCAAAGGGGTTAGTTTGGATCGTAAAGTCGTAGAATCGTATAGCAGAATCGCGATTCTGACAAGCCTCACAGACACCGGCTTACACTGCATCAGGTGCGCTTCACCCACGTTGTCTCCCAGCTCACCGGAGATACTTCACCGAGCACATCGTCGCACCTCCACCCCCAGAGGCCGTTGGGGCTTCACCAACGGTCTCGTCCACCGCATCGTAGCGCTCCGCTGCCACTCAAGATCTGCATCCGTGTGCAGCGAGCCAACGCCAGTGCATCACCCTCAACGGCTCTAAAGTGACCCGCACTCTAGCTAGGCGAGCATGCCCAAACGCCGGCCTGAACTAGGTATCCACACATCACTCCCTTGTGGACTACTCTGATGATGTTTGGATATCCTTCCACTACTCTCTTAGCTTACACGCATATGCAACTCTGACTTTAACTCTTATTTCTTCTGGAGATATCATCTGAAACAAGAAAAACCATTTTTAGCGAAGCATGACGGAACTACGGGATCGGGTACACATCCTGCACACCCATATAACCATGTAAGTATCTGTCCTCCGGTACAACAGCAAGGTCAATTCCTCTTATTTGATCAACTAGTCGGCATGTCAAAAATGCAGAGGGGGATGCAAGGAGCACAAGGCCTGCACATGGTAACAAGCACTTGTACATGGAACATCCCAAGCGCAAACAGAGCTGTAGTGAGCCTGTACAACGAGCTAGCATAAGTCCTTGCATTTCATTTAATTCGTACTGTTTTTCGTGTATGATTTGTGTGCAGTGGCGGATCCATGAATTCAAGTTACCAGGGGCGAACATTTAACTTAAAAAATATGAAGGCACTTGCACTCCGGAAATCAACATAACTTGAGAAATGTGAAGCTACATGCACTTTGAAAACCAGCTAATGATCCAAAGTAGTTCAGATTATAAACACTAAATGATGCAAGCACCAAAAACACAAAATGCAACATGGTGTACAAGGACTACAAACATGGTCTATACCTGCTTGAGTTATTCGTTCTCTGGCTGAAAATATCAAAGTGTAATTGCACCTATAACCAGTGCGCAAACTGCATATCAATATATCTATCATGCACAAGTATGCCAATAGTTTCAAACAACAGATTAGAAAAGTATTTATGCTACGTTGTCATGATACGGGGACTTCCTGGTAGATGGCCTCGACATTTCCTCAAGCCATGAAAATGCACTATAATTTGCTTGTCATCAATGCCTGCAAATCTCTGTCTCTCTCAACGTAGCAGATCATCATTAGACACTAAATCCTTCAGTGAGAGCTTGCAAAATACTTTCATTAGATCCCTCATTAGACACTATATGTTCATCACCAGGTGCATGTAAAATGTTTGCATCAAATCCTTCATTAGCAGTCTATTCATTAGACACTTCAGGCTCAAGAACAACATGAGCTTGTATGTTTGCACCGGAAACTTGATTAGATACATTAGATTCAGTCAGTTCAGTATTGATTGGGGGAGTTATAAAATAAGTAGAAATAGGTTTCATTTTCTCATAGATTCCCTACATACAAGCAGTTTTACAACACCGTCAGGTTTAACTATTTGCCAGAAATTGAAGAGTTGAATTAGATATAATTAGGGATGTGATGTACCTGCACGTTGCGCATGCTACTCTTGCAAGTTGTGACGGTCCGTTTGCGCAAGCTCGATGCCATGCCCGTGCTGCTGCTGCTGCCTCCCACACAGGCTACACCTAGGGTTGGATCTTCATCTTCTTGTCCTTCCGTTCACTTGAAGCCCGGCAACCGCACTCCAATGAGGGCGCGAGGAAGTGTTGTGTCAGTCTGTCCAGCGGCGGCTAGGTTAGGAGCGAACCAGACTGGAGGCTGGAGCGAATGAATTGGCATTTTTCCTGTTGTTGATCGATATGGTAGGCGCTCGTTTGGGCTGCGAGCCTGCTATAGGGCCTGCCTTGCACTTATGTTATTAGCCCATCCAAATTGAAATATTTTTCTTCATTTTTTACATTGACTGCTCCTGTGTTGGGACGAACAAAACTAGCCTGGGCCAACCTGGACGACTCAAACTAGGTGCACACTTTGCAGCCACCCGAGGCGGCCGCCCATACCAGCCCCTATGGTGGCGTCACCCCTTTTTGCGTGTATGATTGGGGTAGTGAAAAATATTCCAGTGGCACTTTTGATTTACCCACAGAATGGTTGAATTGTTTGTTTCTATGAACTGAGTTCGCCAATAATGTGAAGGATGTTATTAGTTAATAAAAGACTGTGAGGCTGTTGCCTTGCAGTACATAGTCAAAAAAATGTGAAGGATGCCAGTCTTTTCATCCTATTGTAGATTTCTTAGATCTTGATATGCCAAGTAATCGCATGAAATATACAGTAAAAGCCAGTGTGATGTGTGTGGATACAACTAGTCTGACTACACATCCTCATATAACATATCAAGGACGCACCATCTTACCAGATTAACCATTCAACTTACCAATGCAGTGTGGGAAGAAAGGAGTATTGGGACTGCGTATCCAAGCAATTGATGCCATGGACAACTTCGTACAACCTCGTAAGTGAAAAAGAAGTTGCAGTGTGCCTGTACAAAGAGCTAGCGTAAGTTCAGTTACCTGCTTCTCGGGCTTTTGGTAGCTACTTATTGCAAAATAGTTCAATTATGTTGCTTGGCTTAATTTAGTTTGCTAGTGATTACATAATGCCACAGCCTGTTAATCCTATTATAGACTGTGCCTATCTGTGTGTTTCATACTTACTGTTAAGAATTACCTGTTTGCCTGAACTTAAATAGCTACTTGTTTGTTTAACTGCTTTGCTGCTGCAACAACAGGTTACAATGATGTTGATAACTACTTTTCAGCATCCAATTCAAACTCTTTAATTTCTTGTTTGTTTAACTGGTTTGCTGTTATAACTCTCAGTTGAGATGTTTTGCCAACTTCAACTTTTTTGAATCCAATCAGAACTTTAATGGCAAAATAGTTTAGCCCAAGATCAAAGAGCGAGGTCCCCATGGACGTTGTATCAAACCACAGTTGTGGCACCGGCCCAATCGTGCATTATGAATTGCCAACTGTTGACGCTCTAGAGGCTAAACTAGTGGTAGAAAGAGATTCTACTTCTGCACTTAGAGATGAAGTTGACATGTTGAGGAAGCAAACAACACAATCACAAGCAGTACTCAAGACAACCATTAAATATTTGGTTGATTTCAAAACGAAGCAAGCTGAGACTGATCACATTATTAAGGTCCTGAAGAAAAAAGGAAATTAAATTCCCACTTGGTAAATCATAGGTGAAATGTTCTTTCCATCGTTGAATAACCTTTGTGTTGTTTGTTCATGTAATCAATCAAACCATTTGTTTTAGAGATCATGAAATAATTGTTTTTTGTTTTTTGTTTTTTGGTTTGTAATTTTGTTTGAGCACAAGTCTGTATTAATTGATAAGACTCGGAGACATTTCATTTTGATTGTTGTGGCAGACCTACAAATATGCCAATTGGGCTGAATGTGCATTCAACAATAATAGTAGTATAGATGGACCATAAGTGGCACGCATCGGAAAGGGCCAAGATGCTATAGTAGCTTGGCTAAAAAAGGATGTTGTTGTAGCAAAAAAAAGTACATCGGCCTGGCTTATGTATGTTAGTTGATATTATTGATCCATATACTCTATAAGTGTTTATATGTCTATTAGTTCTGTACATTCTTGGTTGATTGACTCGGTATTTGAATCTTGATACATCGCCTGTGTACATATCTAAATGAGAGTACACATTATGTTGCGTGTGACATTTGAGTTGGACATGAAGTGTTCGAAATATTCGAATTCACCTTAAACTGGATTCTAGCTTCTGAATTTGAGTATCGGCATTTGTAAACCATATTCATATATGACAGTGGAATACATATTTGTCGTCCTTTTGAAGATATATAAAAACACGTAGAATGATTTATAAAGATTCGTATAGGAATACAAAATGGATTCGAATTTAGTTGCCAGGGTAAACATGGATGCTTATTGTACCAAAATTCAAAAGAAGCGGCAAAATGTCCACTCCCACGTCGGCTGCCCGAAGCCAAGTGTTTGGGAGATGGACATTACTGTCTACCCATTACACGGACAATCCATCGGCCCAATTTCCACTCCTCTAAATAGGGTTAGGTTAGTAACTTCAATTAGATGTGACACAACCGCCTCTGAGCCCATTCCGACATACTCGGCGCCAAACATGGGCGGAAAAACACATTTGATTCAAGCTCGTCCGAAAGACCTCTATTTCTCCCTCCATTTCCCCATTCATACACGGTGGGCGACAAAATGAACTCGACTCGGCTGAAATCGATGTAGGCAAATATTTTCAATAGGGGCAGGTTTGTAACTTCAATCAGACATGACACAGACGCCCTATCTGTCAGCCCCGTTCATACACCGTGGGCGCCAACCATGGGCGCCAACCACGGGCCCCAACCACCCTCTCCTCGCCTGAAATCGCTCTGGGCAAATATTGGGGAGATGTGAGATTACCTCGTATCCCAACCGACGAGACGTCCAAATTTTGAATGGGGGCTAAGTTCGTAACTTTCCCATATTTCAGACAGGCGCATCCCAAAAACATGGTTCCCCGTACCTCTCCCTCCATTTTCCCATTCATACACCGTCCGCGCTAGAACACCATCCCCAGGCCAGCCTCCGTCCGCCACCCCATCCATCACCGCCATCCTCCACCCCATCCATCGCCGCCGTCCTCCACCACATCCATCTCCACCATCCTCCACCATGCCGGAGCGCCTACCAAGACTGCGTCATCCACTTCTAGAGATGAATGTTTCTCATCCACGGCGACGGACCAAGATCCTTGCATCGCGTCCTCTCGCTTCATCGGCGCAGTCGTCCTCTTTGTCGGGGCCGCTCACACAACCTTCTCTTCCACCACAACGGGACTTATCCCCTGATGCACCCATCTACCGTCGCAGATCTGCTTCAACGCCACCGACAGCCATCGCACCCCTGATGCCTACACGGCGCCGCAAGAGAGGTGGTACTTCATATCTCCTCAACTTTTTGATCTCAACCAGAAAATAGATCTTAACTTGGTTACTCTAGTTTCTTTTCAGCTCTTAGAATTTAGTTCTTAGTTCGAAGCAAACAATGGATGCTAAATATCATTTCTCTGGTTTGCAGCTTCAAATCTGCCATGGCACAGTCATAATACGGTTTAATTGATCATGCTTAGGGTTTAATTGATCATGTTGGTTCCGTGGTGGTTTCTTTAATAGAAATCGGAGGGGAAACCCTCTTTTGCTAAAAAAATATGCTTAGAGTTTCCCCCTTTTATGATCACTATACTATCAGAATACGTGCTTCGTTTCATAATAGCACTACTCCACCCATCAAGCTAAACAAGTTTAGTTGTTCAAATACGAATCTGATATTATTAAAACAAAGTCGTTTAATTGGTCAGCTAAATGTTCCTAAATTAGTTTCGAAAATGCATCTTCGCTGCTCGGGTGTGTATCTCTAGAGGGTGCCCATGGTGGGCCAGCCCACCCTGGGATTTTGGGTCATCACAGGCCCCGATTCCCCTCTGTTCTGTTGCACGCTTCTGATCTCTACTCACCCCCAGCCGCGTGCCTCGCCGGCGACTTGCCATCCCCGGACGGCATGACTCTAGCAGGAGACGCCAGACTAACAGGAGGTCAGGAGCCGCTCGCCAACCAGCATCACCGCTGCCCAGGCGTGCCGCCATGCCTACCTTCCCAGTCCGTTCAGGGCTCGGGCATGCAGCACCCACTAAGCCAAACCGATTTATCCTGAGATACGTCCTCAACACTCAGCAGCCACTCCTCATCACCCATTTTCTAATTGATTCAATACTCATTAGGCAGGACTGTCATTAGGGTTTGTTGTGTGCTCAGTGCTACCTACACTTAATGGTTCATATGTATTCGGTAATCTTTAGTACTTGTAAAGTTCATAGGGTTTTCCAAATTCCAACCCTAGGAACAGACACTAGTCATTTTGGATTGTTGGTCATAGTGGCATTGACCCAGATTACTACTGCAAGCCAGGTTTGTTGACAATTTTACTTGTCTTTCTTACTCATTCGATATAATATCCAATTATTCACGTCGATTTGTTGCAAACAATAAGTCTAGACAAACTTCTTGATTCAGATTTTGGACTGTCTCTTACTGTAGTTACAATTCTGCATACTTGTCCTAGTAAGCTCACAAGTAAATGATTGATTCACTACACCTATGCTTGCCTTGTTATATTTGTTGTCAATATTCTTTTAGGGTGGACCACCTTGCTTCCAAATACTGGAACCGTAGACATGAGTGAATGTGGTATTTATCTATGTGATTTCTTCCATCATGTGTGGGCAACGAACACTATATTGTATAGAAAGAAAGTGTCATTTCCAGCTTTTACATAGGCTTCGATCTTTTACATGGAATACAATATGCCTACTTGCTTTGTGTCGCACTACCAACACTCCACCCTTGAAGCTAAACATTATGCCACTCATAATTCCTTAGTTTATTTGTTCAAATACGAATTTCATATGATTCTAATGTTCCTACTTCAGTTTTGAAATGTGTGTCTACCTATTATAGAGACATAAGGGGTTTGTATTTATGTGTGTGGTCTGGTCAACACGGTTGGGGGGTGAACTTTGCATATGCAGGGGTTTATAGGGAGACACTCTTCGAGTTGAATCTGCAATGCATTCCATAGATAATCTGACTACTTTTTATGTTTTCATGAGTCTCAGATTCTGAACAGCATCATAATGATTACGAGATTGTGCGCATGAAAAGAATAAAGCGGAACAATGCCATGGTTGTCAAACTTGGCATTCAGGGACTAAAATCAAGTCTGGATGCAATGCAATGCAAATGCTCTCCACCTATAGATTCATGCTCAGAATATGATCCTAACAGTGATTCTGAGCTAGAGGGAGACCTAAGTCAATGTAGCTCCCTAGTGGAGGAGTCAGAGGAAGATGCCCTATCTTATTCACCCATCAAGGTGCTTGCTCTAACTTTCCAAGGATATATTGGTCGCACATATCTTGCAACTGATGCTTTGCATTGCTTCTACTTTGTTGAACTGCCATTAGCTTAGTTTACACATCGTTTATGTGAATACGCCCTGCCTATCCATTTTCAATACATATTCCATCTGTCATCATACCATATTTATCCATTCAAATGCTATTCTTGTGTATCAGACGTTCAAAAGGAAGAGGGTGATTGCTGATCGTGGAGGAGCACAAACAAAGTATTTGGAAAATGTAGTGGCACCTGATAAATCAAATAGCCCATTAGGTGTAGTTGCAATATCACATGACCCACAAAACACCCCAACTCTAGCAGACTCTAGCCCTACTAGACTGGTCATTTTTGATACCCCAACTCAACAGACCCCAACTGCAGCAAACAGTATGATTATGCCAGTTGACATAGCACCAGCTCTACGATGCAAAACCCCAATTCCAGCAAAGAGTACACCAAATCCAGTTGCCAAATCCCTTTTCAAACCAGAGAGAGCCCCAATTGCAGCAAATAGGACCCCAGTTCCATTTCTTCCCAGTTTAGAAGACGAAGCTTATATTGTTGTCAGGAACTTTGTGTGCATCTTTCCTTCATGGAAAGATTATATCGCAGACACAGAACAATTTCCAGTCTTCCTCTGCAACTTACGCGTAAGTAATGTACTAATGTTATTCATGGTCATTACTGCACATGTTTCTGCTGACAGAAGACACAAGATTTCATTCTTTTAAATAGGCGAGGACCAAACTGGATTGTGAAGACGAGCAAGGGTTGGTTGTGCTTTTCAAGCACTCGTTGATGAAGTATTGTTCCTACCTGAGGCAAGCGCACTTTGATGGCAAGCCTCTAAATGAAATTTCTGTAAAGTCTCTGGTGCTACATTTATCAGACGGTGACTGGAATAATCTTGTTACACATTGGTCTCGGTTGTAGCGTAAGGTACTATCTATGATGTCACATCACAATTTGAACTACATTTCTGCATTTGCCTTAACGTCTCACTTGTACGAAAACTGTTAGCAGAAGAACATTCATTCTCAAGGGACCAAAAAATCTCGCAACTATACTGCACAATGCATTGCTCTTGTGAGTACCTCTTGCCCTGTATGACCATACTTACTTTCATAGTTGTTTGATTATGTAGCATCACTGCACATGTTAGCCTCATTATCGTCCATTTGGTGGACATTATAAGATCTGTATGGACTCTTACATAAATTTAGAATCAACCCAATGCTTTTGAAGAGGTTTAGCTCTGCAGTCCTCTTATAAGGACTGAATGTCGTCTATCACTGTACTTACATTAACAGCTACTCCCTCCGTCCCATAATATAAGAACGTTTTGTATAGTACACCAGTGTTAAAAACACTCTTGTATTATGGGAAGAGGAATTGGTTCATTGTGTAGCATTCTGCATCTTATCTCTCTCACCCACCATTTACTAAAAAAGATCAGATCTATATTTAATCTTACCAAAAAGTAGAATACACAGACAATGCCAGTGCAGAAGTGTAGCCCATTGCTCTTGTCAGTACATTTTGTCATGTAATGCTTGTACTTCCAGGGATTGGTAGTTTATTATGTAGCATCAATCTGCATCTTATCTTCATTATCCTCTATCCCTTCCAGTATTATCATATCTATAATTACTCTCTACAAAATGTAGAGTACAGGCAATGCTCATGAAGAAGATTTTGTGCTGAAACTCTTGAGTTATCCTTCCCTTGACATGGAGAAGGGCATTATAAAGCCGGTGTTAACTGTTAATGTAAGTCGGTCCTTCTAAAGCCTTTATCCTCAACTGCTGTTTAATTTTCTCATATTCCCTATCGTTTACTGCTATTTAGTTTGCTGTTTCTACCAAAATGCATGTTCACAAGAACCGTAAGTTCTAAGTTTTACTTGTAAAACCAAATTCCTTATTCATACCATGCACATTACTCAATACTCCCTATATGTATGCTTGTTTTCACTAGTCGTCGACGGGCCTTCAGCAGGCTGAAATGTAGAGCGGGCCTTTTTGGGCCCAGTTATATCACGGGCCATTACCAGGCTGAAACATATCTCGGACCTTAGTAGCCCACTGATATCATGGGCCTTTAAGAGGCCGAAAGCTTAGTACAGGCATCAACGGGCCGAATTATGCGATAGGCCTTTAACAGGCCCAAAGTCATGTTGGGCTTAACTGTTGCCACCTTTATCATGGGCCATTAGTGGGCCTAATGTCCTGTCGGACCATATATGGCCCATGGGCAGCACAGGCCATCCCCAGGCCGAAAGTCACACCGGGCCAAAATGGGCCCATGTCTACATCGGGCCTCTAACAGGCCAAAAGTCACTGGGCTGTAATTGGGGGTACCAAATATTCGACGAACAATTAACAGGCCATATCTGGCTTCGGGCCATAAATGGGCCCAAATATTCAGCGAACAATTAATGGGCTAGATCTGGCTTTGGGCCGTAAATGGGCCTTTATTAAGCAGACTGTTATTGGACTGGCCCACTAGTACCTGAGTAAGTACTACGGGCCTTTGACTGGGCCGGCCTTTTTAACCTATATGGGCCTCTGTTGGGCCCAGCCACATGTCGACGTATCATAGGCATGTCTCCTCCAATGGACGGGCAACATCTGGGCCACTGACAAGCTGACAGGTGTTCCCTCCGGCCAATCAGAATTTTACACGTGGAAATTTCCCATTGGTCCCGGCTGTTAACGGGTTATCGGATCCAAAATCGGACCCGATAGCTTACGGCGCTCCGTTACGGTGGATTCCATGTGTTGGTCACCCTTCACGAAAGCACTTCTGTGACGCGCGATTTATCGTCATGGAAATGGACACTTCCGTGATGATAATTTTGGTAATGTCATGGAACACTTCTACGACAGCACAGGTATGACTATCTTGATTCTGTCATAAAATCGTCATGGATGTACATGCATGACAGAAAACGTGACCTACTGTGACAAACACGTATCATCACGGAAGTCTATTTTTTTTGGTAGTGTAAGAATGGTTCTTGCTAAGCCCGTAGCATCCACGTAAAACTTGCAACAAAAAAGTAGAGGACGTCTAACTTGTTTTTGCATGGCATGTTGTGATGTGATATGGTCAACACGTGATGATATATAAATTGTTGTATGAGATGATCATGTTTTGTAGAAGTTATCGGCAACTGGCAGGAGCCATATGGTTGTCGCTTTATTGTATGAAATGCAATCGCCATGTAATTGCTTTACTTTGTCACTAAGTGGTAGCAATAGTCGTAGAAGCAATAGTTGGCAAGACGACCACGATGCTTCAATGAAAGATCAAGGTGTCAAGCCGATGACGATGGTGATCATGACGGTGCTTTGGAGATGGAGATCAAAGGCACAAGATGATGATGGACATATCATATCACTTACATTGATTGCATGTGATGCTTATCCTTTATGCATCTTGTTTTTCTTAGTTCGGCGGTAGCATTATAAGATGATCTCTCACTAAATTTCAAGGTATAAGTGTTCTCCCTGAGTATGCACCGTTGCGACAGTTCATCGTTTTGAGACACCACGTGATGATCGGGTGTGATAAGCTCTACGTTCACATACAATGGTTGCAAGCCAGTTTTGCACATGCAGAATACTCGGGTTAAACTTGACGAGCCTAGCATATGCAGATATGGCCTCGAAACACTGGAGACCGAAAGGTCGAGCATGAATCATATAGTAGATATGATCAACATAGTGATGTTCACCATTGAAAACTATTTCATCTCACGTGATGATCGGACATGGTTTAGATGATTTGGATCATGTGATCATTTAGATGACTAGAGGGATGTCTATCTAAGTGGGAGTTCTTAAGTAATATGATTAATTGAACTTTAATTTATCATGAACTTAGTCCTGATAGTATTTTGCAAATTATGTTGTAGATCAATAGCTCGTGTTGTAGCTTCCCTATATTTTTATATGTTCCTAAAGAAAACTAAGTTGAAAGATGATAGTAGCAATGATGCGGACTGAGTCTGTGATCTGAGGTTTATCCTCATTGCTGCACAGAAGAATTATTTCCTTGATGCACCGCTAGGTGACATAACTATTGCAGGAGTAAATGCAGACGTTATGACTGTTTGGCTAGCTTAATATGATGACTACTTGATAGTATAGTGCACCATGATTTACGGCTTAGAATCGGGACTTCAAAGACGTTTTGAATGTCATGGACCATATGAGATGTTCCAAGAGTTGAAGTTAATATTTCAAGCAAATACCCGAGTTGAGAGATATGAAGTCTCCAACAAATTCTATAGCTAAAAGATGGAGGAGAAAGCTCAAGCAGTGAGCATGTGCTCAGATTGTCTGGGTACTACAATCGCTTGAATCAAGTGGGAGTTAATCTTCCAGATAAGATAGTGATTGACAGAGTTATGTAGTCACCATCACCAAGTTACTGGAACTTCGTGATGAACTATAATATGCAAGGGATGACAAAAGAAATTCCCGAGCTCTTCGTGATGCTAAAATCGATGAAGGTATAAATCAAGGAAAAGCATCAAGTATTGATGATTAAACAAGACCACTAGTTTCAAGTAAAGGGCAAAGGGAAAGGAAGGAAACTTCAAGAAGAATGGCAAGCAAGTTGTCACTCCCGTGAAGAATCCCAAAGCTGGACCTAAGCCTAAAACTAAGAACTTCTACTGCAAAGGAAAGGGTCACTGGAAGCGGAGTTACCCCAAATATTTGGTGGATAAGAAGGATGGCAAAGTGAACAAAGGTATATTTTATATACATATTATTGATGTGTATCCTACTAGTGCTCGTAGTAATCCCTGGGTATTTGATACTTGTTTAGTTGCTAAGATTAGTAACTCGAAACAGGAGTTGCAGAATAAATAGAGACTAGATGAGGATGAAGTGACGATGTGTGTTGGAAGTGGTTCCAAGATTGATATGATCATCATCGAGCACTCCCTACACTTTCAGGATTAGTGTTGAACCTAAATAAATGTTATTTGGTGTTTGCGTTGAGCATGAATATGATTAGATCATGTTAATTGCAATACGGTTATTCATTTAAGACAGAGAATAATTGTTATTCTGTTTACATGAATAAAACCTTTTGTGGTCATACACCCAGTTTTGATGGTTTATTTAATCTTGATCGTGGTAATACACATATTCATAGTATTGATGCCAAAATATGCAAAGTTGATAATGATAGTGCAACTTATTTGTGGCACTGCCGTTTGGGTCATATCGGTGTAAAGCGCATGAAGAAACTCCATGCTGACGGACTTTTGGAATCACTTGATTATGAATCATTTGATGCTTGCGAACCATGCCTCATGGGCAAGATGACTAAGACTCTGTTCTATGGAACAAAGGAGCAAGCAACTGACTTACTGGAAATAGTACATACGATGTATGCGGTCCGATGAATGTTGAGGCTCACGGCGGGTATCGTTATTTTCTAACCTTCACAGATGATTTGAGCAGATATAGGGATATCTACTTGATGAAACACAAGTCTGAAACATTTGAAAAGTTCAAAGATTTTTAGAGTGAAGTGGAGAGTCGTCGTAACAAGACAGTGAAGTTTCTATGATCTGATCACAGAGGCAAATATTTGAGTTACGAGTTTCGCCTTCATTTAAAACAATGTGGAATAGTTTCACAGCTCACACCACCTGGAACACCACAGTGTAATGGTGTGTCCGAATGTCGTAACCGCACTTTATTGGATATGTGCGACCTATGATGTCTCTTACTGATTTACCACTATCGTTTTGGGGTTATGCATTAGAGACAGCTGCATTCACATTAAACAGGGCACCATCAAAATCCGTTTAGACAACGCCTTATGAACTGTGGTTTGGCAAGAAACCAAAGTTGTCATTTCTTAAAGTTTGGGGTTGTGATGCTTATGTGAAAATGTTTCAACCTGATAAGCTCGAACCCAAATCGGAGAAGTGCGTCTTCATAGGATACCCAAAGGAAACTGTTGGGTACACCTTCTATCACAGATCCGAAGGCAAGATATTTGTTGCTAAGAATGGATCCTTTCTAGAGAAGGAGTTTCTCTCGAAAGAAGTGAGTGGGAGGAAAGTAGAACTTGATGAGGTAATTGTACCTTCTCCCGAATTAGAAAGTAGTTTATCACAGAAACCAGTTCTAGTGATTACTACACCAATTACAGAGGAAGCTAATGATGATAATCATGAAACTTCAAATCAAGTTGCTACTGAACCTCGTAGGTCTTCCAGAGTATGGTCCACACCAGAGTGGTATGGTAATCCTGTTCTAGAAATCATGTTACTAGATCATGATAAACCTATGAACTATGAGGAAGCGATGATGAGCCCACATTTCATGAAATGGCTTGAGACCATGAGATCTGAGATGGGATCCATGTATGAGAACAAAGTGTGGACTCTGGTGGACTTGCCCGATGATCGGCAAGCCATAGAAAATAAATGGATCTTCAAGAGGAAGACGGACACTAATAGTAGTGTTACTATCTTCAAAGCTCGACTTGTCACAAAAGGTTTTCGACAAGTTCTAGGTATTGAATACAATGAGATTTTGTCCACTGTAGCGATGCTTAAATCCATCTGAATCCTGTTAGCAGTTGCCATATTTTCCAAAATCAAGCAGGTGGATGTCAAAACTGCATTCCTGAATGGATTTCTGGAAGAAGAGTTGTATATGATGCAACCAAAAGGTTTTGTTGATCCAAAGGGTGCTAACAAAGTGTGCAAGCTCCAGCGATCCATTTATGGATTGGTGCAAGCCTCTCGGAGTTGGAATAAATGCTTTGATAGTGTGATCAAAGCATATGGTTTTATACAGACTTGCGGTGAAGCTTGTATTTACAAGAAAGTGAGTGGGAGCTCTGTAGCATTTCTAATATTATATGTGGATGACATATTGTTGATTGGAAATGATATAGAATTTCTGGATAGCATGAAGGGATACTTGAATAAGAGTTTTTTAATGAAAGACCTCGGTGAAGCTCCTTACATATTGGGCATAAAGATCTATAGAGATAGATCAAGACACTTGTAAGATTTTTCAATAAGTAAATACCTTGACAAGTTTTGAAAGAGTTCAAAACGGGTTAGTCAAAGAAGGAGTTCTTGTCTATATTATAAGGTGTAAGGTTGAGTAAGACTCAAAGCCCGACCATGGCAGAAGATAGAAAGAGAATGAAAGTCATTACCTATGCCACAGCCATAGGTTCTATAAAGTATGTTGTGCTATGTACCAGACGTATTGTGTACCTTGCCATGAGTTTGGCAAGGGGGTACAATAGTGTCATGGAATTATCACGGCAGATGTCCTAGTGTGAGGACTTATGTAACGCCCTCGATGCGGCTATATCTCCCACGTGTCGAAGCACGACTTAGAGGCATAACCGCATTGAAAGCAATGTCGCAAGTGAGGTAATCTTCACACAACCCATGTAATACATAAGGGAAAGAGATACATAGTTGGCTTACAATCGCCACTTCACACAATTACATGAATAAAGCATTACATCATCCAGATACAATCAAGGTCCGACTACGGAACCAAAATAAAAGAAGAACCCCAAATGCGACAAAGGTCCCCGATCGACCCCAACTGGGCTCCACTACTGATCAACTAGAACGAAACAACACAAAGGGCAAGATCTTCATCGAGCTCCTCCTTGAGCTTGGTTGCGTCACCTGCTCGGTAACATAGGCACCTGCAAACTGGTTTTTGGAAGTATCTGTGAGCCACGGGGACTCAGCAATCTCGCACCCGCGAGATCAAGACTATTTAAGCTTATAGGAAGGATGGAGTAATGAGGTGGAGCTGCAGCAAGCGACTAGCATATATGGTGGCTAACATACGCAAATGAGAGCGAGAAGAGAAGGCAAAGCACGGTCGATAAGAGTATGATCAAGAAGTGATCCTATAGCAACCTACGTCAAGCATAACTCCAACACCGTGTTCACTTCCCGGACTCCGCCGGAAAGAGACCATCACGGTTACACACACGGTTGATGTATTTTAATTAAGGTCAACTTCGGGTTTTCTACAACCGGACGTTAACAAATTCCCATCTACCCATAACCGCGGGCACGGCTTTCGAAAGTTCAAATCCCTGCAGGGGTGTCCCAACTTAGCCCATGACAAGCTCTCGCGGTCAATGAAGGAATAGACCTCCACCCGGGACACTCCGATCAGACTCGGTATCCCGGTACAACAAGACATTTCGACAGGGTAAAACTAAACCAGCAACACCGCCCGAATGTGCCGACAAATCCCGATAGGAGCTGCACATATCTCTTTCTCAGGGCACACTCAGATTGTCCTAGGTACGGGTAGGCCAGCCCAGAGTTGCCCCTGGTAGCCACCGGTAGCTGACAGGTGGACCAACACTCAGAGGAGCACTGGCCCGGGGGGTAAAATAATGATGACCCTTGAGTCTGCAGAACCCAAGGGAAAGAAAAGGCTAGGTGGCAAATGGTAAAACCAATGTTGGGCATTGCTGGAAGAGCTTTACTTAAGACGAACTGTCAAGGGGTTCCCATAATAGCCCAACCGTGTAAGGAACGCAAAATCCGGGAACATAACACCGATATGACGGAAACTAGGGCGGCAAGAGTGGGACAAAACACCAGGCATAAGGCCGAGCCTTCCACCCTTTACCAAGTATATAGATGCATTAATTAAGTAAGATATATTGTGATATCCCAACAAGTAAATAAAAGTTCCAGCAAGGAACGGCTCCAATCTTCCACCTGCAACTAACAACGCTACAAGAAGGGCTGAGCAAAGCGGTAACATAGCCAATCAACGGCTTGCTAGGACAATGGTGGGTTAGGGGATCAACATGGCAATTGGGAGGCTGACAAGCAAAAGGTAGGCATCATAGCAGTGACAAAGCAAAAGAGCGAGCAAACTAGCATAGCAAAGATAGTAGTGATTTCGAGGGTATGATCATCTTGCCTGCACAGTTGTCAGAGTTGACTGGATCCTCGCAAGCAAACTCAACGGGCTCCTCGGTAGCGAACTCGTCTCCCGGCTCTACCCAACAAGACAAACAAGCAACAAGGATACAATCAACCACGGCAAGACCAAGCAATATGATGAAATGACGATATGCTATGCGGGATGCGATGCGGGATGCAAAATGCAAGATATGACAGGAAATGCATGAACCTGGCATCAACTTGGAAAACCAAGTGTCCCACTGGATAGAGGGGATGAAATCACTTGAAAACGATATAAAGATCACTGGAATCGGAGCTACGGTTTGGAAATGGCGAGCGTTTTAAGATATGACACCGGTATGCGATTTACAGCAAGTAGGCATCTAAATGCAACGAAATGAACATGCTACAGCCACAAAACATGAAAACAAAATACATGGCAGTGATGTACACAAGATGGTTGACAAAACACTAGCACTGATCCATAGGCAAATTCATCCATTAAGAGGTTCAAACAAGCATGGCTAAAACGCAAATACAAAACAGATTTCAGACTTAGTGAAATTAACACTAGTCTGAAATTTCAGATCACGATGCTCTCTTCGGAGCAGCAAAACAACATGATAGAAAACCTGAACATGACAAGTAATAACATGGCATGGAGCTACTCAACAAGCTTAACAAAACACCCAAAGTGACCTGGGGCCAAAAGGGTTCACAAAATACTCTACCGAGCTCACGAACATAGCTCGAACACAATCAGTTTTCAGACTTAGTGAAAACTGAGACACGCTGAAATATAACTCACGAAGGCATGTAAACGAGCTCGATGCACTCACTACGGTGCAAGTCATGGCAAGTAAAGCATATAACCAGCAAGAAGGCACAAAGTGCTAGCTACACATGGAAAGATCGAAGGCATAGCATGCATGGAACACTAACGGTAGCATCGGCAAAATCGCAAACAAGTTGACGATCTGCCCGGATTAACAACGAAGCAAAAGTTGAGCTCGATTGAGTCAACCTAGAGCACTCCACATATGCAAACAAAGACATGGATGGATAGGGCATAACTTAAATATCAAAACTCCCTTACTGATCATCCTCAAAAGAGGCACGGATCACTAGGAAACAAGCTGGACATATAGCATCACGAACTAAAATATCCCAGACTTAGTGAAAATCACTAAGTCTCTGAAATCAGTAATCTCAGGTACCTCTCTTCGCAAGCTTGCACAAGACAACACACACATCCTAAAAATGCATGGGTGGCACCTCTGGAAAGAAGACAAAATGCTTAACAATTCATCCCAAAGGGGCACAGGCATATCATGCATGAATTAAACATGGCAAAAATGACAAAAGTGCATGATGAACTAACGGATCTGCAATTTAACTCACGAAGCCTCCTTCTAACAGCATTTTGGGCAACAAGATGACCTCAAATGCAAATGATGCAATGGAATGAAATGATGTACATGTCGAGGCGAAGATTTTGATATATCATATGCCCCAAAGGGAGCTATGGTTGCGGAGATACAAGCAGTCAAAGAATGCATAAAAATCTGGGAGATTAGGGTTTCGGGGAGAGGTCAACCTAGCCCAGATCCAGATCTGGATCGGCACGCTTCCCGAGGCGGTGCCGGGGAACACTGTAGCAGCCGGAGGCGGAGCTCGCCGGAGACGCGGTCGCTGGTCGGGGAGGAGGCTGCCGGGGCGGCGCCGGCGTGGAGGCGGGCGGCGCGGCGCCGGTGCTCCCGGGCGGCGAGGGGAACCGCGGGCGGCGGCGCGGAGGCGGCGGTGGTCGTGGTCGGCCGCGGGGAAGAGGCGAGCGGCGGCGGGGAGGCGGCACGCGGCGGCGCCGGTCACCGGCGTCGGGGAAGGAGGCGGCGCAGGCGTCGGGGTCGGGCGCGGGGGCGGCGGCGCGGAGACGGGCCGCGGGGGCCGGCCTCGGGCTCCCGGGCCTCGGCGGCGGCGATGTGGGCCTCGCCCACGTGGCGGCACCGGAGTGGTCGGGGGCGCCGGCGGACGTGTCCGGTCAGGCGGCGGACATGTCCGTCGGTGGCTGGGAGCTGTTTTTTTTAGCTAGGGTTTGAGACGAGGGGATCCGGGATTTGGAGGAGGGGGTCTATATATAGGCATAGAGGGAGCTAGGAGAGTCCAAATGAGGTGTGGTTTTCGCCCACACGATCGTGATCGAACGCTCTAGGACATGGAGCAGAGTTTGGTGGGTTTTGGGCCAAATTTGGGGGGTGTTGGGCTGCAACACACAGGAGGCCTTTTCGGTCCCTCGGTTAACCGTTGGAGTATCAAACGAGGTCCAAATGATACGAAACTTGACAGGCGGTCTACCGGTAGTAAACCAAGGCCGCTTGGCAAGTCTCGGTCCAATCCGGAAATGTTTAAACCCCACGCACGAAAGAAAGGTAGAAATGACCACCGGAGGAGAACGAAGCGCCGGAATGCAAAACGGACAACGGGGAAAAGGCTCGAATGCATGACATGAACATGAATGCAAATGCAATGCACGTGATGACATGATAAGAGATGCACGAAAAAGAAAAACAACACGCGGAGACAAAAACCCAAACCCGAGAAATAAATATAACTTAGCGCTGGAGACGGCAAGAGTTGGATACAAATATGGAAAGTATATCTGGGGCGTTACAACACTCCACCACTACGAAAAGATCTCGACCCGAGATCTAGGACTGAAAGAACTCCGGGTACTCAGAACGGAGGTGATCCTCGCGTTCCCAGGTGGCTTCACGGTCGGAATGGTGAGACCACTTAACTTTGAGGAATTTAATTGACTTGTTGCGAGTCTTGCGTTCAGTCTCTTGAAGAATAGCAACTGGATGCTCACGATAAGAGAGATCTTCTTGGAGCTCAATGTCCTCGAAGTTGACGGTGCGGTCAGGAGTCTTGAAGCACTTTCGAAGCTGAGAGACATGGAACACATCATGAACATTTGCAAAGTTTGAAGGAAGCTCGAGTTGATAGGCGAGGTCGCCTCTCTTGCTGACAATCTTGAAAGGTCCCACGTATCTAGGGGCAAGCTTCCCTTTGATACCGAAGCGACGAGTACCTTTCATAGGAGAGACGCGGAGGTAAACATGATCTCCAATCTCGAAAGTCAAATCACGGTGCTTACTATCATAGTAGCTCTTCTGGCGGGATTGAGCTGCTTTGAGGTTATCACGAATGACTTTGCACATTTCTTCTGCTTCTGTGATTAAGTCATTACCCAGCAGTTGACGTTCACCGGTTTCAGACCAGTTGAGAGGGGTACGGCACTTCCTGCCATATAGAATTTCAAAGGGGGCCTTGCCCGAACTTGCTTGAAAGCTGTTGTTGTATGAGAATTCAGCATAAGGAAGACAATCCTCCCACTTCATGCCGAAAGAAATCACACAAGCCCTGAGCATGTCTTCGAGAATCTGATTGACACGCTCGACTTGACCGCTCGTTTGAGGATGGAAAGCTGTGCTGAAGCGGATGTTTGTGCCCATGGCCTTCTGAAAAGAATCCCAAAACTTGGAGGTAAAGATGCTGCCACGGTCTGAAGATATCACTTGAGGAATACCGTGCAGAGAGACAATGCAAGAGGTATAAGCAACAACTTTCTTCTCTTGCATCAGTACAGCACCGAGACCTTGGAGAGAGGCATCACAAAAGACCTCGTACGGCTTGGTTTCATCAGGCGGAGTCAGAACTGGAGCAGTGATCAATTTCTCTTTCAAAGAGTTGAAAGCAATATCACACTCCGGAGACCAAACGTACTTGACGTGCTTCTGAAGAAGATTTGAGAGAGGCTTGGCGATCTTAGAAAAGTTTTCAACGAATCTTCTGCAATAGCTTGCAAGACCGAGGAAACTGCGGAGTTGCTTCACGTTCTGAGGAGGTTTCCAATTCATAATTGCACACACCTTCTCAGGATTCACGGAAATGCCCTTGGCAGAGATGATATGGCCAAGATAAAGAACCTCATCGAGCCAAAATTCACACTTGGAGAACTTGGCGTAGAACTGATGTTCTCTGAGCTTGTCAAGAACCAAACGCAAGTGCTTAGCATGATCTTCCTTGTTCTTCGAGAAAACTAGAATGTCGTCGAGATATACCAAAACGAATTCATTGGTGTAGGGGTTGAAGATGAAGTTCATCATGCGAGAGAATGTCGGAGGAGCGTTTGCGAGGCCAAAAGACATGACGGTGTATTCATATGAACCAAAGCTTGTTCTGAACGCCGTCTTGGGAATATCTTGCTTACGAATACGAATCTGATGATAACCCATACGGAGATCAAGCTTGGAGAATACTTGAGCACCCTTGAGTTGTTCGAACAGCTCATTGATGTTGGGAAGTGGGTATTTGTTCTTGATGGTCTTCTTGTTTACTGGACGGTAATCAACACAAAGTCGACTCGATCCATCCTTCTTCTTCACAAAAAGAACACCACAACCCCACGGAGAGGTACTAGGCCGAATGAGACCCAATCTTTCTTGCTCATCGAGTTGTTTCTTCAGCTCCTTCAACTCTTCGGGGCCGAGCTTGTAAGGACGTTTGCACACAGGTTCCGTGCCAGGCTCAAGTTCAATAACGAATTCAACTGGCCGGTGCGGAGGCATTCCTGGGAGCTCTTCTGGAAAGACGTCTTGATACTCACAAACAACCGGAATCTGCGAAATAGCATCCAATTCACCCTTCTCATTGAGAGAAAACAACCGGATGGTATTATCCCGAGCGGCAAAGACAATGACATCCTCAGACGAATGAGTCAGTTGAATCTGCCTGGCTGCACAATCAAGCTGAGCTTTATGCTTAGAGAGCCAGTCCATCCCGAGAATAAGATCGATATCCGAGTTGCCGAGAACCGTAGGAGAAGCCAAGAACTTGTAGTCACCCAGAGTGATAGAAACATCCGGAACGATGGAGTTAGCCTGCATGCGCTTACCGGGAGAGACAACTTCTAAAGGACTAGGTAAAACTTGTGAGACCAATTCATGCCTATTTGTAAACGGTCTCGAGATGAAGCAATGCTATGCACCAGTGTCAAAAAGAACTTTTGCAGGAATATCATTAACAGGAAGGTTACCCATGATCACATTTGACGAGTCCTCTGCCTGAGCTGCATTCATCAAGTTGACCTTGGCGGAATTGGGGTTATGCTTGACCACAGCTGTACTTGCCGATCTGACAGGAGGAGGAGGAGGAGGACGCCTCTGGTTGGTACACTTGTTGGCATAGTGACCCTTCTGTTGGCACTTGTTGCACGTGACCTCTGAAAGCGGACGGTGATACGGAGCACTCGATCTTGGCGCTTGAGACAAAGACTTGTTCTGAAAGCCTGGGTTGGGTGGGTGGGAGAAACCACTGCCACCTTTGCTCTTCTGCTGAAACGGCTGACGGAACGGAGGAGGAGGAAGCCAATACTTCTGCTGCTTGACCACTTGAGTAGAGGAAGACGGAGTAACATCTCTGGCACGCTTCCTGGAAGCATCACACCTCATCTGAGCAGCCTCTTGCTTCAGTGCCATGTTGTAGAACTCATCGTATCTCGACGGCTCAAAGAGGACAAGAGCGAGCTGAATTTCCTCACGAAGACCACCCCTGAACTGATAGATCATGCTCTTCTCATCAGGAACATCCTGCTTGGCAAAACGGGCGAGCTTCTGGAACAACTTGTTGTAGTCATAGACAGACAAAGAGCCTTGCTTCATATTGCGGAATTCCTGACGCTTACTCTCAACCACACTTTGAGGGATGTGATGAGCGCGGAAATCTTGACGAAAATCATTCCAAGTGATAACACGTCCACCTCTGGAATCCTTGTACTGCTGGAACCACTCTGCAGCCTGATCTTTGAGCTGGAAAGAAGCGAACTTGACGAAATCTTCAGGCCTGACGTTGCTGCATTCAAAATGCTTGCCCAGATCCACTAGCCAATCGTCAGCATCGGTAGCCTCAACACAACCGCTGAACGTCTTTGGGCCATTAGCAAGGAACTGGTTCAGTGTAGCAAAGTGTTGCTGATTGTGGCCTTGATTCCCTTGACTGCCTTGATTGCGCTCTTGGAGAATTTGCATGATCAACTGTGTGTTTGCATTAGTAGCGGCCATCACAGCTTGCCATGCTTCCGGAGGAGGCGGAGGTGGAGGCGGATCAGGATTCGGAGTCGTGCGCGTTGGAGGAGCCATCCTGAACAAGTTGACCACCATTAGCACACTGATAGACAACAATATAGAAGCTGAATCCAACGGAATGAAAATTGCAACATATAGTCTTCACATCCGAACAGAATGAACGAATGCATTTCTCTTGAAGTGGTCACATATCCATAAATTGAGAAGCGATGAAGAATTAAGGTAGAGAAATAAATCAACAAGGTACGGATCAAGAACGAATAATCGGTAAGAAATCCCAATCTCAAACCAATATCCGTGGAAGAAGAACTAGAGCTACTAGAATTCCCACCTATGAAACTCCCGAACCTTTCCGGTTATGCAATCA
Source organism: Triticum aestivum (assembly GCF_018294505.1). Taxonomy (NCBI): domain Eukaryota; kingdom Viridiplantae; phylum Streptophyta; class Magnoliopsida; order Poales; family Poaceae; genus Triticum; species Triticum aestivum. The sequence goes on along the minus strand of NC_057804.1, from coordinate 541,979,212 downwards.
GGTGTTGGGGATACAGGGGAAGCACAATATCTCACCCAAAACTAGCAAATCCTACATCCAGCTGTATCCATCCTTCAACACATAACCAGGAAAACTTCGGAAACCATCTATCTCAACCTTCGAAAAGCATCCGTTATACAAGTTATGGCGATACTCCCGAACTCCCGCCCCAGTACTGGGTGGCGTCGAGGTTATCTCACCAACGAACTGCATAAAAGAGATTTTCGATGTCGCGCACAAATCTCAAGTATACCAGAATTGCAACGATAAAATTGTGACGACAACACCTCGGAGCTCAACTCCCCGGGACACTGCCACAACCCCTAAAGACAGGAGGCACCAAGAACAATGTTCTCGTCACAAAACCATCGGAACAAAACCAAGATACTCGCGTGATCCTAAAAAAAATTTAGTGAGATTTGAGAAGAGAATAGTCAAAACTCTACGTCAGGATGCCTTACCAGAGCGATGAGGAGACTGGGAAGCAAAAAGAATTCCTAAGCTCTCCGATATATAATTCCTAAGGACTCAAAACATTTTTCTAGACACAACTCGGCTGCTAAAAACGATCAAGCAATGGGGCTCCTAAGGTCGGGGAAGGCTCTGATTACCAACTTGTAACGCCCTCGATGCGGCTATATCTCCCACGTGTCGAAGCACGACTTAGAGGCATAACCGCATTGAAAGCAATGTCGCAAGTGAGGTAATCTTCACACAACCCATGTAATACATAAGGGAAAGAGATACATAGTTGGCTTACAATCGCCACTTCACACAATTACATGAATAAAGCATTACATCATCCAGATACAATCAAGGTCCGACTACGGAACCAAAATAAAAGAAGAACCCCAAATGCGACAAAGGTCCCCGATCGACCCCAACTGGGCTCCACTACTGATCAACTAGAACGAAACAACACAAAGGGCAAGATCTTCATCGAGCTCCTCCTTGAGCTTGGTTGCGTCACCTGCTCGGTAACATAGGCACCTACAAACTGGTTTTTGGAAGTATCTGTGAGCCACGGGGACTCAGCAATCTCGCACCCGCGAGATCAAGACTATTTAAGCTTATAGGAAGAATGGAGTAATGAGGTGGAGCTGCAGCAAGCGACTAGCATATATGGTGGCTAACATACGCAAATGAGAGCGAGAAGAGAAGGCAAAGCACGGTCGATAAGAGTATGATCAAGAAGTGATCCTATAGCAACCTACGTCAAGCATAACTCCAACACCGTGTTCACTTCCCGGACTCCGCCGGAAAGAGACCATCATGGTTACACACACGGTTGATGTATTTTAATTAAGGTCAACTTCGGGTTTTCTACAACCGGACGTTAACAAATTCCCATCTGCCCATAACCGCGGGCACGGCTTTCGAAAGTTCAAATCCCTGCAGGGGTGTCCCAACTTAGCCCATGACAAGCTCTCGCGGTCAACGAAGGAATAGACCTCCACCCGGGACACTCCGATCAGACTCGGTATCCCGGTACAACAAGACATTTCGACAAGGTAAAACTAAACCAGCAACACCGCCCGAATGTGCCGACAAATCCCGATAGGAGCTGCACATATCTCTTTCTCAGGGCACACTCAGATTGTCCTAGGTACGGGTAGGCCAGCCCAGAGTTGCCCCTGGTAGCCACCGGTAGCTGATAGGTGGACCAACACTCAGAGGAGCACTGGCCCGGGGGGTAAAATAATGATGACCCTTGAGTCTGCAGAACCCAAGGGAAAGAAAAGGCTAGGTGGCAAATGGTAAAACCAATGTTGGGCATTGCTGGAAGAGCTTTACTTAAGACGAACTGTCAAGGGGTTCCCATAATAGCCCAACCGTGTAAGGAACGCAAAATCCGGGAACATAACACCGATATGACGGAAACTAGGGCGGCAAGAGTGGAACAAAACACCAGGCATAAGGCCGAGCCTTCCACCCTTTACCAAGTATATAGATGCATTAATTAAGTAAGATATATTGTGATATCCCAACAAGTAAATAAAAGTTCCAACAAGGAACGGCTCCAATCTTCCACCTGCAACTAACAACGCTACAAGAAGGGCTGAGCAAAGCGGTAACATAGCCAATCAACGGCTTGCTAGGACAATGGTGGGTTAGGGGATCAACATGGCAATTGGGAGGCTAACAAGCAAAAGGTAGGCATCGTAGCAGTGACAAAGCAAAAGAGCGAGCAAACTAGCATAGCAAAGATAGTAGTGATTTCGAGGGTATGATCATCTTGCCTGCAAAGTTGTCAGAGTTGACTGGATCCTCGCAAGCAAACTCAACGGGCTCCTCGGTAGCGAACTCGTCTCCCGGCTCTACCCAACAAGACAAAGAAGCAACAAGGATACAATCAACCACGGCAAGACCAAGCAATATGATGAAATGACGATATGCTATGCGGGATGCGATGCAGGATGCAAAATGCAAGATATGACAGGAAATGCATGAACCTGGCATCAACTTGGAAAACCAAGTGTGCCACTGGATAGAGGGGATGAAATCGCTTGAAAACGATATAAAGATCACTGGAATAGGAGCTACGGTTTGGAAATGGCGAGCGTTTTAAGATATGACACCGGTATGCGATTTACAGCAAGTAGGCATCTAAATGCAACGAAATGAACATGCTACAGCCACCAAACATGAAAACAAAATACATGGCAGTGATGTACACAAGATGGTTGACAAAACACTAGCACTGAGCCATAGGCAAATTCATCCATTAAGAGGTTCAAACAAGCATGGCTAAAACGCAAATGCAAAACAGATTTCAGACTTAGTGAAATTATCACTAGTCTGAAATTTCAGATCACGATGCTCTCTTCGGAGCAGCAAAACAACATGATAGAAAACCTGAACATGACAAGTAAGAACATGGCATGGAGCTACTCAACAAGCTTAACAAAACACCCAAAGCGACCTGGGGCCAAAAGGGTTCACAAAATACTCTACCGAGCTCACGAACATAGCTCGAACACAATCAGTTTTCAGACTTAGTGAAAACTGAGACACGCTGAAATATAACTCACGAAGGCATGTAAACGAGCTCGATGCACTCACTACGGCGCAAGTCATGGCAAGGAAAGCATATAACCAGCAAGAAGGCACAAAGTGCTAGCTACAAATGGCAAGAACGAAGGCATAGCATGCATGGAACACTAACGGTAGCATCGGCAAAATCGCAAACAAGTTGACGATCTGCCCGGATTAACAACGAAGCAAAAGTTGAGCTCGATTGAGTCAACCTAGAGCACTCCACATATGCAAAAAAAGACATGGATGGATAGGGCATAACTTAAATATCAAAACTCCCTTACTGATCATCCTCGAAAGAGGCACGGATCACTAGGAAACAAGCTGGACATATAGCATCACGAACTAAAATATCCCAGACTTAGTGAAAATCACTAAGTCTCTGAAATCAGTAATCTCAGGTACCTCTCTTCGCAAGCTTGCACAAGACAACACACACATCCTAAAAATGCATGGGTGGCACCTCTGGAAATAAGACAAAATGCTTAACAATTCATCCCAAAGGGGCACAGGCATATCATGCACGAATTAAACATGGCAAAAATGACAAAAGTGCATGATGAACTAACGGATCTGCAATTTAACTCACGAAGCCTCCTTCTAACAGCATTTTGGGCAATAAGATGACCTCAAATGCAAATGATGCAATGGAATGAAATGATGTACATGTCGAGGCGAAGATTTTGATATATCATATGCCCAAAACGGAGCTACGGTTGCGGAGATACAAGCAGTCAAAGAATGCATAAAAATGTGGGAGATTAGGGTTTCGGGGAGAGGTCAACCTAGCCCAGATCCAGATCTGGATCGGCACGCTTCCCGAGGCGGCGCCGGGGAACACTGTAGCAGCCGGAGGCGGAGCTCGCCGGAGACGCGGCCGCCGGTCGGGGAGGTGGCTGCCGGGGCGGCGCCGGCGTGGAGGCGGGCGGCGCGGCGCCGGTGCTCCCGGGCGGCGAGGGGAACCGCGGGCGGCGGCGCGGAGGCGGCGGTGGTCGTGGTCGGCCGCGGGGAAGAGGCGAGCGGCGGCGGGGAGGCGGCACGCGGCGGCGCCGGTCACCGGCGTCGGGGAAGGAGGCGGCGCAGGCGTCGGGGTCGGGCGCGGGGGCGGCGGCGCGGAGACGGGCCGCGGGGGCCGGCCTCGGGCTCCCGGGCCTCGGCGGCGGCGATGTGGGCCTCGCCCACGTGGCGGCACCGGAGTGGTCGGGGGCGCCGGCGGACGTGTCCGGTCAAGCGGCGGACATGTCCGTCGGTGGCTGGGAGCTGTTTTTTTTTAGCTAGGGTTTGAGACGAGGGGATCCGGGATTTGGAGGAGGGGGTCTATATATAGGCATAGAGGGAGCTAGGAGAGTCCAAATGAGGTGCAGTTTTCGCCCACACGATCGTGATCGAACGCTCTAGGACATGGAGCAGAGTTTGGTGGGTTTTGGGCCAAATTTGGGGGGTGTTGGGCTGCAACACACACGAGGCCTTTTCGGTCCCTCGGTTAACCGTTGGAGTATCAAACGAGGTCCAAATGATACGAAACTTGACAGGCGGTCTACCGGTAGTAAACCAAGGCCGCTTGATAAGTCTCGGTCCAATCCGGAAATGTTTAAACCCCACGCACGAAAGAAAGGTAGAAATGACCACCGGAGGAGAACGAAGCGCCGGAATGCAAAACAGACAACGGGGAAAAGGCTCGAATGCATGAGATGAACATGAATGCAAATGCAATGCACGTGATGACATGATAAGAGATGCACGAAAAAGAAAAACAACACGCGGAGACAAAAACCCAAACCCGAGAAATAAATATAACTTAGCACCGGAGACGGCAAGAGTTGGATACAAATATGGAAAGTATATCTGGGGCGTTACAACTTAGTCGTGAGCCAACGCATCTATGTGGTAGCTTGAGAGGGGTTGGTCAGGACGAGAGATGCGGGACAGATAAACACACCAGACAAGGACTTAGACAGCTTTGGGCCACGGGAAACTTCATCCGATAATAGCCCTACATGGTGTTTGTGGCTAGATCTCATTATGCTCATCAGGGAGACGCCGCGTAAGCCGGCTCCCCTTTAGTTGTGTCTAGCCTTAGAGATTATTTTTGCCTCTCCCTCTTGGGGTGCCCTCCCCCTCCTTATATATGTTGAAGGGGCGGGTTACATGACTAGTCCTAGTAGGATTAGGATTACTCTCTAACAAGCGAATTCCTAGTCTTGCTTCCTTTGTAAGGGAATATTCCCTACGCTTTCCTATTAAGCCGGCCCACCATAACATGAGCCGGCCTTCTGGGCCTTAGGCCTAGTCTTCTATCTGACCCGCCGTCAGGGCTATTAGTGAGTCGCCAGGCTCGTGAGTCATCAGACCATTGAGCCGCCAGCCTCATGAGTCGCTAATCCTGCGGCGGGTTACCAATGAAACGCCAAGTCCGGCTGGGTCATACTTCCGGCCGGGTCATACCGCGGGGTATATCCCCTACATTAGACCCCAGTTTAATTTGGATTTATCCATGTTAAACTGATCCTGTAAAATAAACACAAGAACAAATTTGATAGGTTGTGCTCCGGGTTAAATATTTTCCTGAACCGGCACCTGATCATCCTTAAGTCCTTGGCATTTCCTCCTGGCTGCGCATTCATGATCTCATAGCAAATCTCCTTTAGCAGACGTGTTCAAATATTACCAATGCAAAAAATCCGGGCACTTCTTCTGGAAAATTTGGGTCAATAGGCCAGCTTCATAATTAGCTTGCTGACATTGGCTCTTGTAGAAAAATATTATAAGAAATAATCCATTTGAATCGGTTTCCAAAGCGCCAGCTTAATAAATATTGGTCTTGAAATACTCATCTGATTTTCAGCCAGCTTGAAGATGTAGAAACTTGCCAATTTATGATTACCAAAATTGTCGGGTTATAAATAGATGATGTTGAGTCATAATTGTTGCCGACATCGGGTCATGATTGTTGCAGACACCGGGTCAATTTTGTCTACTAAAAACTGAGAATTTGAAGATTTTTCTCCCTTATATGCATATCACCTGTAGCCCCCAAGTGTCGGATTGTCATGCTTGCAGCAACATGGGACTTGTAATTACCTTATGCTCATAAAAGCTTCAACCAGTGTAGCCCCCAAGGGTCGGGTCATTATGCAATAATGAGCAGGGACTTTTGTATATAATTCATTGATAATAACATCATATGATGTAATCTCCACTATGGGGTTTGAAATCGCATCCACAATATTAAGAGCTATGTACTCTACCAACTGAGTAGTGGACCTTTCAATATAATGGATTAAGGCTTGTGTACCTTGAGGTTTTGACAGGAGCAATTGGTAACCCCCAAGGGCCAGCTCATTATAATGTGATGAATCGGATCTTCAATAAAGTGAGGCAAAAAATGACTTTGCATTAGCCCCCAAGTGCCATGGTGCATGCTGACAGTGACATGGGACTTGCATATTTGATGTAATCTTGATCTGAATAATGTAGCCCCCAAGTGCCGGGTCGTAAGCCTGCAGCGGCTTAGGACCATTCCTTCCATTGCAGAATAAATCATATCCATTGATAACGAAATAATAGCCATTGCGCTAAAGCGACTTTGAAAACCTCAATCATAATACTGGTTATTGATAACCATAATAAAAATCCAGCCATGTTGGCTATTCAAGATTTGAATAATATAATACGGTATGAAAACCTCAATCATTCAATATCATCATGAAAATCCAGCCAAGTTTGGCTATTATAAAGTTGGATACCTTATCGGTTGACAAGTAGATCTGAAGTTTAAATACTCGGTGGCTCTTGGCCGATGGCAACATAATGCGCATTCATTGTAAGCCGGAATTTTTATAACCCGGCGGCTTATAGCCTTTGAGAAAATCCAGAATGTATAATCATTTTGAAGCATCAATTTGATAATGAGCTTGAACTTAATCATTTATGTAAGTCATATTTCTGCAAATCCTGCACAGAGTTTAAACAACATATGC